>NC_139698.1:18769247-18866747 GCF_964188405.1 Protomyctophum parallelum | reverse complement strand
ATGATGTTCAGTGGATTCTCCAGGTGGGGCGAAATCCTTTCGGGGCGGAGACGTAGGTCCCAGCGTATTATCTTCCGTCGTGGCTTATTATTCAATAGGTCGCTGTTTAAATATTAATTCGTCCCGACGGTTTAATAATTCGCCCCAATGGTTAATTTTCGTCGGGGCTATATATGAATCCGTCGGCGTTCGCGACGTATTTTATAATAGGTCGCGGCGGTTTGATAATAATTCGCCTCGACGGTTTATTTTTCGTCGGCGTATTACAACTCGTCGTGACGTATTAATTAATACGTCGAAAGGGTGCATGCTGCCTTTCCCCGTGGAGAACCTGCAGGGCAGCAGGCCTTTTTACGCGCGCATCGTGCCTGGCGATCGGCGCACCACCGCGTGCGCCTCGCCGGTCCAAAAAAAGAAAAGAGGAAGAAGAAGGATAGGGGGGGTGGAAAGGGGGGGGGGGGTAAGAAGACAGGGAGGGAGAGAAAAAATGCGACCGCCCTCTTCAAGAGGCAAGCAAGAAGTTAGAGTTAACTATATTCTCGCACCTATACAGTCTGAGCGCTTGTGCTCCTATCCATGTGCCTCCCACCCCATGTGGACCCTTGGGGGGGGGGGGGGGGGGTCCCTTTGCACTTTGTGTAGAAGCTGCGTATAGCCTCATACTGAAAAAAATACTATTTTACACACAGCGCAAGGCAATGTGATTACGATCGTCCTTCTGGGGGGGGTCCCTGGCCAACACAATAGATAACCTACAAGGACATATGAATTTATATACAAGGCTATATTAATTTAGCCGATCATCAAAGCTCACCGCGCTCGTATAGCGCATTGACAGGTCTGTCTGTCTGTCTGTCTGTCTGTCTGTCTGTGTCTCAATGACTCGCCTTAGGCGGAAAATATAGACTACAAGTACTTTATTAAAGTAATCGCACTCAGACAGAGTATAGGCCTAAAAGAGTGAGTTCTCGCATTGCGTTCTGTGCGTCGTAGCGCATGAAGATAGACAGATAGGGTTGGGGGGGGTAGTTTGACAACAGCGGCTGACACATGTTCATTGATGATGATTAATAGGCCTACTGTATGCTACTGTGCTGCTGGATCGTCGATAAATGGACTATGCGCTCTTTGCATGTGCACGGCAGATGGGGGGAGAGAGAGAGAGAGAGAGAGAGAGAGAGAGAGAGAGAGAGAAAGAGAGAGAGAGAGAGAGAGAGCGCAGATAGCGAGAGAGAGCGCAGAAAGAGAGAACGAGAGAGAGAGAGAGAGAGAGAGAGAGCGCAGAGAGAGAGAGAGAGCGCGCAGAGAGAGAGAGCAAGAGAGAGAGAGAGAGAGAGAGAGATAAATGCGCTCTGTTCATATAGGCAAGGGCAGAAGGTTCCTATAACGACAGTGGGTGCCCACCTTAGAGTAGCCTATATATTTTAAGGCACCCGCAACTTATTATTATTGGCTTATTATTTTGCCAGCGGGTGCTTCGGCTCTTGCGCACCCGCGGAGTTGACGCCGTTGTCTATAGGCCTACGTGCCAGGATGACAGGTGTCTTGAATGTGTGAATGCAGCCCAGTAAGGGCATATGTCGACCCCACCCGCTCACCACTGCCCCACTCCCTCCTGGTGCTGCGGCCATCTTGGTAATGGGACTGATCGTCACCTGAGTGAGGGGTATGATGTTGGGAGACCCGAAACCCTGATGACCTTGGGATACATCACTGAGGATACGTCCCAGGTGCAACCATGTATGTATGTATTTTGTTATACTGTAGTTATTCTATTTATAGTGACTCATAGGAATAGACTACGTGACAAATGAGCATTTGCGCCTGTCGTAGACATGCGCAGAGCAAGTTCAGTCAGGGAACCTCAGTCAGCGAGCCGGCCGTTAATTGGGCCACCGCAGCATCAGGCTCTCATCCACATGATTCACTCAGCCAATCACACGCTCACCCAATCTCTCATACCGGCTACTTTAACCGAAGGTTTTGTATTCATCCTCCTGCTTGCTTGCTTGCTGCTGCTTTTTTGTATACTGTGCGCTGCTGTATACAAAGTGCTCACCCACCTCCACCCCAGCTACCACCTGTCGTTTTGGATCTACTGTTTAGGTACGGGGGATTCAGAGTCCCTATGGTCGGGACTGATGCGCTTGACCTGAGTACCTAAAAAGCAGATCCAATACATCGCCAAACCATAATAAATATATTGCATTGATTATCCTATATCAATAAATATATATATATTACATCCTCCTTGAGTTGTCTGACTGAACCAGGAATAGTCTGGTGACCACCGGAGAGACAGGTGGCAGCCGGAAAGTAGACGGCACCCGGGAGCAGTATGGGTTGGCGCCCCAGCCTGTGTCTTCCGTGACGAAGAAGCCCAACAAACCCACGGTGAGGCCTTTAGGAGGGCCATTCAAGCCTCAAGCGGAGCCTGCGGCACCACCAAGGGCAAGGTGGAGCCTGCGGAACCGTTGCGGCTTGAGAATCCACCATTCTTGAATAAAGTGCCTGGTGCTGGGAGTCTGGTGCAACGCACAGGGCCTGACCTAGTGAGAGCAGGAGTGGACCTGGTGAGACGTAGGAGGGGCCCAGACAGGAGTCAACCCACAGAGCCTAGTCCTTCCACGCGCCAGAATGTTACCTCCCAGTCCCTGCAGAGTAGTTCAGGCCCTGGTTTTTCCATAATGGGACTGATCGAGGGTAGCTACTGGGACGTAAGTCGGGACCCCGGCTGGGTCACCTGAGTGAGGGGTATGATGTTGGGAGACCCGAAACCCCGATAACCTTGGGATACATCACTGAGGATACGTCCCAGGTGCATCCATGTATGTATGTATTTTGTTATAATATGTATTCACAGTGTGGGAGCAACTACTGCAAATGCCCGGTCGCCCTTAGTTACCAGTTTAGTCGCCGGTATTTTCAAAAGGCCCTTCTGAAGACCGGAGTGATCTTGAATTAGTTTTTGGAAGCACAAGGTCTGTGATGTAGAGAGGGGCCAGCCCGTGTAATGCCTTATATGTGGTTAAAATAATTTTGAAGTTGATTTAGGATTTGACGGGTAACCAATGAAATGCAGCGACCGGTAATACCTGTGGGGCAGTGTCCACTGTCCATGTAGGATATAGTCCAGAGCCAAAGAAAGGGTGATTTTTGACTGAATGTGGTTCCGTCCGTAAACGTTTATTTTTCTCTACTGGTTCTTGTAGCTTGGGGTCACCTCTAAATAATTCAGATGTGCCCGGTGATTTAGAGATATGAAGACAATGAATAATATTGGCAAGTAAAAAACATATTTTAGAAATGCTTTTATTCTAGGTTGTTGATTATACATTTAAATATATAGCATGAAACAAATGCAATTATTTAAAAATAAATACAAATTGCAATCTTAAATATAAATGAATCACACTTGTGTGAAGTGAGGGGCACTCTTATCGTCATACATCATCATACATTTTTGATTATATGCACTTTGTCCTATACGCCAGTGGTTCGCAAAGTGGGGTCCAGGGACCCCCAGAGGTCCTTGGGGGAGTTCCAGGGGGTACCCAGCTAAATCATAGTTTGGAACCAAATGGACCCTTATGGGTCTTTAACTCTGAGAGTGTACAAGTGTACACCATTTGTACACTCTCAGTTAAATTAACATTGATTATGCAATATAAATTGGGGTCCCAGAGACAGAAAGGCCATTAAATGGGGGATCCGTGGACTAATGCATGTCAAACTGGGGGGTCCTTGAAAATCACTGCTAGAGCCGTAAAACACTTCTCTTAGGGGGTCCCTGCATGGTATGTCTTTTCAAATGGGGGTCCGCGGGCTAATTAGTTATCAATTTGGGGGTACATGACAAAGTGTGGGAACCACTGCTATACGCAACTGCCAGCGGCCTTTCGAGGTGTCCATCGGCCTTTCTATAAGTGCAGGGATGGCCCCTTGAGATGCAGCATCTCATTTCCGAGAGGGTCCCGTATAACAAACACCAACAGGATACATAGATACACAACAGTATAGAAATATAGAGATCCGGTTGTGCAGAGCCCCAGATCCGTCACAGATTAATACTACCTGAATTTGCAATCTGCGTATTGCAAATAGCCTACGGTACTTCAAAATGTTCTCTCGCACATCAAATCAAAGTAAAATGATGAATTGCGCAGTTCAGTATTGACGTCACTTGAACAATTGCCCAAGTTGCTCAAGCAATGGCCCAACCACTTTCCCAACCATTGGCGCAACCAATGGCGCTAGCCCTAACCCTAATGGCCCAAACAATGGCCCAGCGATAAACACTGCAGCACCTGCAGCGGCCTGTTCGTACCACTGTCTGTCCTGCTGTGCCTCCTCCTGCTGCTGTCTCAAGAGAATAGAGGCCTGATATTGAAGCTCCCGTTCCGCCTCCTTGCTAGCAGCTTTCCCCTTTTGTGCCTTAAGATCCTGAAAGAACACATAAGCAGGCACATTACACAACAGACAACACCATATAAATAAATAAAAACCACGTCCAACGTCCGACAATAAGCAAGGACATTGAATCATGCACGTAACTAGATTGTATGTGATGTGTATGTGAAGATCCAAGAGGATAGAACGTTCCATAAACTATTCATATGGTCACTCACAGCCATCAGCTTCTCGTGCTCTCCTCTCCTGGTCTCCTCGTCTCTCTTGCTCTTCACCTTGAGCTGGTTCAGAACCTCCTCTAAGGTCTTCTCCTGATCGGCAATCCTCCTCAGCAGTTCCTCATGTTGCTCCGCCGTGGCCCGTTTCTCTCTCTCTGACTCGTCCCGCTTTCTCTTCTCCTCTGTGGGAAACCAGAAAGAGTGAACCGTTAAATAAAAAAGAGTCAGAAAAAACGTGTTCACAAATCGCACAAAGTCATAATTACTGACAGATCTGAAAGAAAATGGTTGCTTGAAAACCAAAGCTGCAACCATTCATGATTATTTTAGGTGTATTTATTTTTTATGCTGTGTTCCCTATGTAATGTTATGGAAATGTATTCCACTGTTTGCCTGTCTGTTTTCCGTTTTGTGTTTCTTGTGAGGACTGTGGATGAAAATGAGCAACTGTGCTATATCCGGTGTATTTACGTCCATGTGAAGTCCATTAATATGCATTGTCCTGTCCAAATAAACAAATAAAGCACAAGCACACCCATGTCCATATATCAGCCAAGTAAAATAAAAACTAGAGTAATAATAATATTATTACTCTAGTAGATCTGAAAATTGCAGATCTACAAGCTCACAACGAGTCGTGTGAGCTTGTATATCGGCTTGTATATATTTTTGAGGGGCGCTAGCCCCTCCTATACACAGGCTTAATGTTGGTCTTTAGTTCAATGTAACTTGTTTTGTAAAAGCCATTGACAATGAAGGGAGAATTTACGTCATAATGTGTCATTTACGTCATATTGTCTCTTTATTGTTAATGTCGTTTAATGTTTGTGTTGGCACAGTTTGTTTTACATCACTATTACATCACCTAATGAACATGAGTTAGACCTTAATATATTAGCGCCCCTCACTTCACAGTTCACACGGGTGTGATTTTTTACCTTCTGCTCTCCGCTGTGCCTCCGAGAGGTCATTATCTGCTACCAGCAAGGCCTTGCCGATGATCGCCTTCTCATCCAGGTATGTCTTCAGCACCTCCTCAGCCTGACACACACACACACACACACACACATTTCAGGTTGAATGAGGTGAATAGTCTTCATCGACAGATTCATGGGTGTGTTCTCTCACCACTCAATTATGTTGTTTGTTTTGTTTTTTACAGATGACACACTAAGTAAGTAATATAACAAGTCAATATTACATATCATCACTGTCGGACGAAAACCTATTTTTAAAGGTATATTCAGTGATTTCACTTAATTCAAATATCACTTATTTTTTTGTTTTGTTGTGATAATCCTCTCTACTATAGAGTGTGCTGACCATATAAGGAGTTCCTCCCTGTCCCCAGTTAACCCCTGGGGTCAAAAAAACGTAGGTTTCGTTTTTGGCTATCCTAAATGGATGAAAGGCTTTGTCTCCTAGCCCAAAACGAAACCTATAAGGTATTTTGAGTGAAATCACTGAATATACCTTTAAATACATATAAATCAATGCTATGTTTTTCTTGTTTTTTCCATTTCCTGAAAAGTTTATATTTTGGAGATGGTTTCTGCCTGATAGAAGAATATACAATATAACATAGGCTAAGCCTAGGTTCTCAAACTGTTTGAGCTTCAGTTCTCCCTTTCCCTGATTTCTGAATCCAAGTAAAACTTATTAACTTCAGATCTGAAGTTGGCTTGGCAGGAATCTAACATACCTTGACTCCTCTGCCTTCTGCACGTCTGTATGTATCGGTCAGCATATGGAGGTCCTGGAGGAACCTCTTGTATCCTCCGGGGGCAGCGTAGAGCCCAGTCACCAGTGTCTCCTCCAGAGGTCCAAAGACCTGTTTGATGATTTGTTCACACGCCTTCCTGGACTCGTCGACGTTCTTCTCACAGATCTCATTATATTTCGTCTGAAGTGCGATCTGTAAGAGGTCGAAATATTTATTTATATTCCTAAATGGGTTCATTTGTAGTGTGTGCACCGTGTGCTCCAGCATGTATTGTCTATCTTAAGTTATTGTGTTTTACTGGTCAAGTAGATTATTCTTGAGGGGCCATGACTGAATTGTTTACCAAAAACGTGCGAACTGAGCGGTGAGGCACACAGACAGACAGACAGACATAGCCATTTAAAGGAGCGTAACACATACAAGCGGTAAGGGCTCCCATAGTGAGACAACAGACAGAAATGATCAAGAACAAATGAGTACTATAGACGAATAACAGTAACTATAGGCGAATAACATTTTAAGTCCAAATTCTATTCTGACCCCTCCACGAAAAGGCCTCGTTGTCCTTATCCATCATTTATACATTATGAATAATTAGTGTACTCAAATGGGGAAAGCAGTAGTTAAACAACTGTTTCAAAAAAGGGACCTAAAAGCTGGTGTCTTAAAAATGTTGCAAATGGGGATGGAGACACTTAATTCTGAGAATAATGGATGGCACATACCACAAGCTTCTTCTGATATTCTTGCTTGTCGTCTCTGAAAGAACGTTTCATGAAAAGTGCCAGGGCCACTTTCTCACTGGATGCATGGATTGCAGACAGCTCCTCCAGGGTCTTGGTGGGGAAGCATACCGACTGCATTCTCTGTCCATAGAGGACCCGGGCCTGCTCCACCGCTTTAGCGTTCTCCATCTCAGCCAGTGCCAGCACAGCATTTTCCAGACAGGGCACCTTTCCACCACGGATGGCTTCCACGTATGTCTCTGCCAGTCGACCGAGCACTGCGGAAGGAAGACCAATTCAGCACGTGTGTTCCACTAGTAATGATAGTTCAGAGATTGGAATCATTAACATCTGATATATTTTGTATACTTCAAGTTAAACAATGACATGAATCGGTATTGAAAAGGTTCTGGGATAAAACATACGTTAAAAAACAAAAAAGAGGCACCATGGCAATTATAATCCAAATGCCACGAATCCTTCAAAAAATATAGCAAAAGAAAAATATTTGGCCATATGACTCAGGCCTATATTCTTGGCAATAAACACAAAGTGAGCACACTGCACAGGTATTATCCACTATTTCAATCCCTCAAAACGCTGTTGACTGACAGAAATGCCACACACCCAGTGGCTGCAGTGTAACTTTATTTAAATGCACTTACTTTTGCCAGTCACCCTTATGCCATTCCCCACAGTCTTGGTCTGAGACTTGGTGTAGATGTGTTGAGTGAACTTTTTGGCTTGTTCAACAAAGTCTGGATCCAGGTCGGCGTCAGTCTTTTTCGACATTGCTTGCATTATGTTAGGCTTGCCCGGCCTCTCAAACACAAAACATGAGCGAGGCCAGAAGAATTTACGAAGGCAGGCACGGGGAAAGTTGTACTTCTCATCTTGACCTTTGACAAAACGAAACGCATACAGAACACAATAACTTTTAGTGTAAAGAAAAGAGCTTCTGATGCCCATAGTTCAATTGTATTCAAATAATGTTCAGCAGTTCATGAAACCTTTTTCCTCCTTGAGACCGTGTTCCAGGTACTCGTCTGCGGTTACGGTTTTCCCGCCTATCTCCAGTTTGAGACAGAAATCTCGCACGGTCCACACAAAGGAGGGCAGGACTCGTACAAATGTACGGTCATCCTCCTCCTCATCCTTACTGGACTTCATTGAGATGTGCTTTGTCAGTTCTGTCACATAATGAAGGTTCTCTAAGGATCTGTTATCAATGGTGCCCATGCTGTTGTAGACCAGGGTGCTGCTGAGCAGTACCGCCATGGCAAAGATCGAGTTGTCATGGTTCGTATTTCCCTGAAACCAAAATAAAATGTGATGTGTTAGTTAAATTACTCTGACACTCTGATCACATCTAGTTCATAGTTTGCCACCATTCAATCTGCCAGGCTTGGATCCAGCTGCCATGACTGCACTGAGTCCACTCCTGACTGATACATCATGATCAGTCAAGGGTCATGATGATATCATGTATCATGATGATACATCATCATGACCCTTAGAGAGAATGTGTACTGCATGCCTAATAACGTCCCAAAACTCTGTCACATTGCCAATCCCTTCCTGTAATAGCGTAATTAAAAGCAACGTGATTTGAACGTGCAACAAAATAGTGTCTCACCAGGTTAATGTCTCCCAGTCCCTCTGTGTCCAGCAGTACCAGCGTGCAGTCAGCCCTCTTGGGGTGACGCACACACCACATCCAGATGCCCTTTGTCTTGGACTCCACGGCGGCTCCCAGGGGGAATCCTTGAGGATGGAATATGGGATAACACCAAAGCAAATTTCATAAAAAAAACAACTAGACCAGGGGTGGGCAGCTTTTACAATGGAGAGGGCCGCTATAGTTCCACACTCACTCCAGAGGGCCACATTGCATATTACTGTCGTATTAAAAAAAATAGCCTATCTACAAGCTCAAAACGCGTCACACTGCAACGCATTTTGAGCTTGTAGATCAGCAATTTTTCTTTTTTATTTAAATACTGAATAATGTTTTTTCTATGTTTTAATTGGAATCCTGAAAAGTAACCTTTTTATTTAATCTCAAATGCATTGAAAGCAACATAGATCCTTGCCAGAGTACTATGTGAGTGAGCACATGCACTAGTAATGATCTGAACTAGGATGTTCTATTTTGTGGACTTTTTGGATCACATACACAGTACTGTATCATTCATGATGTATCTTAATGAAAATGCTCACCTTTGTTTCCCCCAGCCAGCTTGTTCATAAGGTAGGACTTTCCGGTTCGGTACAGGCCCACTATTGACACCACGACCACTTTCTGCTCAATCTGCTCTAAAATCTTCAGGGCACTGGGAACCACACGCAGTTTCCCATCGCTGCTCTCTATCAGACATACTGGCTCTTTCATTGGCATTGCCATGATGGTCACTGCTAGAGGGGAAAAAACATAGAGCGACATGAGGATAATATGTACACTGTTAACTAAAGGATGATGGTATTAATGCTTTATTTTAAAGGGGATTATAGGGGAACATCAAACATGTTATTGCAACACACATGGGTCGTGGGCTGGCTGTCAGGATCCATTGAAGGACTAACTATAAAATAAAATAAATGAAAAAGCCATAAAACTCAAAAAGCAAAAGCAGCAAAAAAGTTAGCACTAACCAATAATGATGATACAGAGAGAGAGAGAGTGAGAGAGAGAGAGAGAGAGAGAGGGGGGGGGGGGGTGGAGGGGCATTATTTACAACATGCACAGCAGCACATATACTCCCTATACCACTGTTTCCAAAACAATGGGCCTGGGCCCATTTTTGGCTCACAGTATAGTAGCAAGTTAAAACATAAACACATCGTAACAAATGGTGAAATTAGCAGATCTACAAGCTCATAAAACCTCACATCGGGACACGTTGTGTGCGTGTAGATTTACTATTTTCACTATTAAATTACAGCTTAAAGTGATAATGTTTAAATGCATTTTTGTTTTCCCAGGGAGAGACACAACATTTATCTTTTTGGGCTTGAGAGAAAACCTTTTGGGAATCCCTGTCTTCTAGTGCTAAGAGTGGGACTTCTTAACATTTTAAATGATCAACACATTTTCAAAGCACCATACATTGATACAATTGTTAATGTGTCCTGCTGCCTGCAGACATGACCGATTCACAAGAGATAACAAATCAGCCCTGTAAGTATTAATGATCAGATAAGTTCCAACATGTAATAATAAGCTATGCTTTCTGGTCTAACAAGTGCAATACAAGTGGTCTCATTATCTTACCTGATTCAGTATTGAAATCCTGGTGCGGGTCTAGAGAGACAGGGGAAGTATTAAGACAGGCTATGAAGCTTAATCACCAAGGACTGCATGCATCTCACTGACTCTGTTTGTCCTTTTATACAGTGTCTGACCAACAGAGGCTTATAGCCAGCTATAGGGGGCAGTCCCCCGCCCAGTTTAATGAATGACCCAGTGGTGATTGATTTAATTGAATTGATTGATTGACTTATTGAGTGAGTGGTGGGAAGTAACTATAAGTACTTTGAGCTATACACTGATTGATTAACTTGAGCACTTCAATTTTTTTATACTTTTAACTTTCACTCCACTACAACTTCAGAGGCACATATTTTACGTTTACTCCAATTATTATTTGAAAACTTTAGTTACTACCGGTATATTTACCTTTTTGATTTTGATTATCATTACAAAACATACATTAACTGAAATTTCACCAAATCATAACTCCTCTGTATACAACATACAGCAAGAACAATACAGCAACACAAAACAAACCAATAAGGACATAATGCACAAACCGGGCCTACATCATACATTTTGTCAACTTGTGAAATGGTTGGAAATGGAACATTCTGCAAAATAAAAATACTTTTACTGTCGGTACTTCAAGTATACCAACATCACTACAATTGCACGGACCATACTTAGGTTAGACTCCCTGGAGGGAGGGAAGCTCACCTCCAATTATACACTGGGCTGCTTTCACTACCCTCTGTAGTGCCCTCTGCTGGCGGACAGTGCAGCTCCGTACCACACGATGGTTCCACCCGTTAGGAATGGATGCTCTCGATGGTGCAGTTATAGAACGACCTCAGGATACGGGGGCTGACCTTGAACTTTTTCAAGCGCCGTACACATACACAACACATATGAGCATATAAAAAAAGCATTGCTTTACAAATTACAACACAGATACAGTGGTTTCCTTCTCAGAGTGTCTCTGGATTCACCATTAACTAAGGTCACATTCTCACCTAATACTTAGACTCGATGCGAATGGGCGGAGATGTTCGGATTCTTGCATATTTAATTTGCGCAGCAAGGAAACGCAGCAGGGAATATTATCAATGTGTTCAATTCATAAACTATAGCCTACCTACAGTACCTACACAGTGAAATCTATGGTGTTAAAATGACAGTATACTCATAATGTGCATGTGTCATGCTCTCTCTCTCTATCTCTCTCTCTCTCTCTCTCTCCCTCCGCACGCACTGTTCATTTGGGCATAGAGGCACAGAGCTCAGCGCACTGAGCACAGACAGAAAAAGTCCCTGGCCTAAGTCCCCACACACTGACAGCACTCCATGTTTACGGCACGCACAGACAGACAGAATATTCTGTAGGCTACACTGCAGTGTTTTCCTTAAGCAATTGATTAATGTACTCATCCTCATTTCGACCATGGGCTTCGGTCTTCTCATTCGACCACGTCTATCTATCCACGGTAACGGGACATCTTTGTGCTGCGTAAAATATGCCTTCTCCGTCTCCAACTGTGGTTAGCTCCTCACCCGCCACATTGTTTGCTTCATTTCCTTTATTTGCTGCGGATTGCATTCACACCTGCACCGAATCGTAATCAAGTGCGATTGGAAGCGAAGCGAAACCCTCGTTTTTGGTCGGAGTAGAATGCGGTTCTTTGATGCACATTAGGATTCGAATGACGTTTTAATCACAGTAAAGCTTTCTGGTGTGAAGGTCACCTAATTCACAGTTTATCACGATGTATATGGATGTATATCATGGTATCCAGTGGTGGAATATAAGTAACCAAGTACATTTACTTAAGTACTGTACTTATAAGTAAACTCAAGTAAAAGTAAACTTTGAGATATTTTACTTTACTTGAGTATTTCCAATGTCCAATACCTTTACTTCTGCGCCACTACATCTCAGATCGAAATATTGTATAGGCTTACTTTTACTCCATTACATTTATTTGAAAACTTTAGTTACTTGTTCCTTTGTACTGTTTGTAGATTTGATTATTATTACAAAAACATACAGTAACCACTTCATCTCTATATTCGGCCATTTGAAAATAGAATACAAGCTCACAATTGATTGATTGATTGATTGATTCATTAACAGTTTGCAGAATTACAGTACATGTCAAGTACAACTCAATACAAAAACTGTTAACAGTGAGTGGACGACACCATAAAGCATTACACTTGTTTACAATAGGGCCCACCATTTTCATTTCATCAAAAACATTTAGAGACGTACGAATATACAAACTATATAGTCAACAAGAAATCATCATAGGAGGTAAAAAGGGAAAAGAAACATGAGGGGAAACAGGGGTGGGTGGGGGATTCAGATTTTACGGGGGCCAGTTTCAAATTGCAGTCGTCCGTAGGTGCCCTTTGAGAGCAGTTTTGAAGGAGTCAAGGGATTTGCATGTCTTAATGACTGTTCGTAGGGCGTTCCACATTTTGGTGGAATAAGAGCGAAATTAATTTAATCCCTTGTTTGTGCCGAATCTGGGCTTGCACATGGTTTGTTGAACTCCCTCTGGTGTTGTGGGTGTGGACTTCGTTGACATTAAGAAAGTATTTAGACAGGTACATTGGTAACTTGGTGGTGTAGCGAATCTTGTGGACCAGACCCATTGCAAGGTGCTGTACTCTGTCGTCAACCCTAAGCCAAGCCTGTCAAAGTGGGCAGGGGTGAGGTGGGTTCGGGGAGTGAGGCCAAGTAGTAGCCTGACCAGTTTGTTTTGCGAAGTCTGGAGCCTTGTTTTAAAGGCCTTAGAGGTGCTGTGGTACCAGGAGGTGCAAGCGTAGTCGAAGAAACCTTGTACGAGGGCTCCTGTTAAGGTCTTCAAGGTGTTTTTGTTGACCAGTGAGGAGATCCTGTATAGGAATCCTGTTCTTTGGTTGACCTTTTTGATTACGTTGGTGGCCATTTTATCACCAGAAAGATTTGCCTCCAGGATGGAACCTAGGTAGGTAATTTCATCTTTTCGTGTGATAATATTGTCACCCACTCCCATTGCCAATACATTTGTACTTTCACTCAAGTACCTTTTGAATTATGGACTTTCACTTGTAACAGAGTATTTATATATTGCACTTGCAGTATTGATACTTTTACCTAAGTAAAACATTTGAGTACTTTTTCCACCATTGATTGATTGATTGAAATTTGTATTTCACAGTATGCAGAATGGGTACATTTCAAACGAAAGCAAAAGTCAACACAAAACATTATAAAGCGTTAGTTACACTTGTCCACCATTTTCAATTCTGTGTTGCATACAAGGCCGCTGGGCCGCAAGACAAATATCAGTGCGAACTGACAATAAAGTACTATATCATATAATATCATATCATATCATATCATATCATATCATATCATATCATATCATATCATATCATATCATATCATATCATATCATATCATATCATAAAAAACAGGAAATCATCATATAAAGGAATTCAAGTAAAAAGAGGGGGAAAAGGGGATGGGGGAGGACTCAGACTTCACGGGGGCCATTGTTGCAGCCGTCCGTAGCTGCCCTTTGAGAGCGGTTTTGAAGGAGTCATGGGATTCACATGTCTTAATGGCTGTTGGTAGGGCCTTCCACATTTTTGGTGGCACCACTGATGGTATCACTCATCCACAGACGCATACTAATGGATATTATAAGCAATCCTGCTGTGATAGGATTATAGGACATCAAAAACAGAACACTTAAAGACTATATAAAATCAGTGTGTGATTCCTCCACTGTCTACATTGAGTGACCTCGTTACATAGACATTGATTACTTGGATAACTGCTTTAGTACTGATGCATCACCTTGTAAATCGCTCTGCATTAAGAGAATCTGCTAAATGCCTAAATCGTAGAAACACTAGCAATAACATACAAAAAGAACAATTAGGCTACCTTAAAAAAACTTTTGACAAAATTGTAAGTTGTAGAAACACTGTAAAACAGAGCAATTACCTTTAAACACTTTTGGAAGAAAATAAATAAATAATTAAGTTGTTAATTTTAGAAACATTTACAAAAAGAGCAATTACAACTTTTAAAAAACAGCTATTTGTGAGCAAAAGTTTGCAAAGGTTTATCCCAAGCTATAATCTTTCCGATGTGGATAGACTAACTATTTGTTTTTGATCTGATTGATTGATTCATTGAAGTATTTATTAACAGTTTGCAGAATTACAGTACATTTCAAGGACAACTCAATACACAAACTGTTAATGTGGACGACAACATAAAGCATTACACTTGTCACCATTTTTAATTCATCAGAACATTTGGAGACGTACAAATTTACACTTCTATAATCCAAAAACAGGAAATCATCATAAAAGGGGGTAAACTGAAGAAAATAAAACATAGACATTGAGGGGAAGAGGGGTGGGGTGGGGTGAGGGGGCTGATTCAGACTGAACATGCACAATTCTTATGGTTTTGAAAGTTGAGTTGCATTGGCATCGAAATATACTTAAAGTACCAACAGTAAAGGTATTTTTATTTTGCAGAATGTTCCATTTCCAACCATTTCACAAGTTGCCAAAATGTATGATGTAGGTCCGGTTTGTGCATTATGTCCTTATTGTTTGTTTTGTGTTGCTGTATTGTTCTTGCTGTATGTTGCACCCTGAGGACTCCCTTGAAAACGAGTTATGATTTGGTGAAATTTCAAAACAAATAAAATATGAAAAAGTATTTTTGCATCGCAATTTGCAAAAAGCTATAGTATTGGGCTGAAGTTGTTAATGTATGTTTTGTAATGATAATCAAAATCAAAAAGGTAAATATATAGTCACGATATCTGTCTGTAGTGTACTCATATTGTGTACTTGTGTTCATAGTGTTTCTTGTCTGCTCCATTTGTTGTTACCTGCCTTGTCTCACCAGTCTGCATTGTAATTCACCTGTGTCCTGTAACCTGTTTAGTGTCAGCCAATCATGTGTTGATTGTAGTTATGTTGCACCTGTGTCTAGTTGTCTCCACCAGGCCGAAGGCATGTGGGGAGAGTATGTTTTGCACTCCGTCCGTCCGTGTGTCCGTCCGTGTGTGTGTGTGTGTGTGTGTGTGTGTGTGTGTCCGTCCGTCCGTGAGGAGCTAATCTCGGCCACCGTTAACCCGGTCGATGCCAAATTTTGCACACACACTCCCTGGATGCCAACGATGAACCTCTGCCCCAAACTTTCCACAACGGCCTGTTATAGCGCCACCAGGAGGCCGCTTTGTGCTAAACAAGTTTTTGCACAGTACACCTACAGATTTTGTCCAAACATCACGCAAATTGGTACACAGTCTCTCTACAGCCATTCAACCAAACCGGTCTTTCACATTTCTCAGACTCCATCCTGATTGGCTAAGATTGGCTTCCAAAGTTCACAGGAGTGCTCAGTTTCAAACAAAATGCTGCAAATCATTAACACATCGCGGGATTTCCGTGAAATTGTGCACCCACATTCCCACTAGGCCGAGGACGAAATGCCACATGAACAATTTCAACTCAGCCTCAAGGTGGCGCTATAACTGGCCGAAAACTGTTTTTACCTCTAACTGCACGGATCTGTGGATAACTTTGTATGCCAACTCCCTAGAGGCCAAGGAAAAACCTTTGCCTGGAATTTTTCACATCTGCTCTTTATAGCGCCACCAGGAGGCCGACATATGTAAAACACATTTTCTATTATTACTCCTTCAGATTTTATCCTGTTATAGCGCCACCATGAGGCCACAACCTGACCTGCCCTGGTGGAGACCTGTGCCGATTGGCACTTTGTCTAGTTAGTCTTTGTGTCTATTTATACCTCCCAGTGTTCAGTGTTCCCTTGTCAGATTATAGTTTGTTGTCACAGTGTCCTGCCCTTGTATGGACTGTCTAGTTGTGAATAAATCTACTTTATCTGCCTGCCTGCCTGCTCTTGGTTCAGCATTTGGTCCATGACATGTCTCACCGTGACAGTAACTAAAGTTTTCAAATAATACTTTAGTGGAGTAAACGTAAAATATGTGCCTCTGAAGTTGTAGTGGAGTGAAAGTTAAAAGTATAAAAAAATGGAAGTGCTCAAGTTAATCAATCAGTGTATAGCTCAAAGTACTTATAGTTACTTTCCACCACTCACTCAATAAATCAATCAATTCAATGCAATCAATCACCACTGGGTCATTCATTAAACTGGGCGGGGGACTGCCCCCTATAGCTGGCTATAAGCCTCTGTTGGTCAGACACTGTATAAAAGGACAAACAGAGTCAGTGAGATGCATGCAGTCCTTGGTGATTAAGCTTCATAGCCTGTCTTAATACTTCCCCTGTCTCTCTAGACCCGCACCAGGATTTCAATACTGAATCAGGTAAGATAATGAGACCACTTGTATTGCACTTGTTAGACCAGAAAGCATAGCTTATTATTATTACATGTTGGAACTTGTGAATCGGTCATGTCTGCAGGACACATTAACAATTGTATCAATGTATGGTGCTTTGAACATGTGTTGATCATTTAAAATGTTAAGAAGTCCCACTCTTAGCACTAGAAGACAGGGATTCCCAAAAGGTTAAATGTTGTGTCTCTCCCTGGGAAAACAAAAATGCATTTATTTTAAACATTATCACTTTAAGCTGTAATTTAATAGTGAAAATAGTAAATCTACAAGAACACAACGTGTCCCGATGTGAGGTGTTATGAGCTTGTAGATCTGCTAATTTCACCATTTATTACGATTTGTTTATGTTTTAACTTGCTACTATACTGTGAGCCAAAAATGGGCCCAGGCCCATTGTTTTGGAAACAGTGGTATAGGGAGTGGTATAGGGAGTATATGTGCATGTAAATAATGCCCCCCCCCCCCCCCACACACACACACACACACACACACACACACACACACACACACACACACTCTCTCTCTCTCTCTCTCGGTATCATCATTATTGGTTAGTGTTTGGGTACTAACTTTTTTCTGTCCAAATTTGCTGCTTTTGCTTTTTGAGTTTTATGGCTTTTTAATTTATTTATTTATTGTTAGTCCTTCAATGGATCCTGACAGCCAGCCCACGACCCATGTGTGTTGCAATAACATGTTTGATGTTCCCCTATAATCCCCTTTAAAATAAAGCATTAATACCATCATCCTTTAGTTAACAGTGTACATATTATCCTCATGTCGCTCTATGTTTTTTCCCCTCTAGCAGTGACCATCATGGCAATGCCAATGGAAGAGCCAGTATGTCTGATAGAGAGCAGCGATGGGAAACTGCATGTGGTTCCCAGTGCCCTGAAGATTTTAGAGCAGATTGAGCAGAAAGTGGTCGTGGTGTCAATAGTGGGCCTGTACCGAACCGGAAAGTCCTACCTTATGAACAAGCTGGCTGGGGGAAACAAAGGTGAGCATTTTTATTAAGATACATCATGAATGATACAGTAGGCCTACTATGTATGTGATCCAAAAAGTCCACAAAATAGAACATCCTAGTTCAGATCATTACTATTGCATGTGCTCACTCACATAGTACTCTGGCAAGGACCCATGTTGCTTTCAACACCTTCAATTCATCACATCTATTCTCACTGCCACAGCCCGCATGTTCATATCAGAATATTGATATTATATTTTGACCCGCTTTCATTACTTCAGTCTGTATGTATATAAATGTATGTATATATATATATATATATATATATATATATATAGCTTATATATATATAGCTTAATGACTAGGATTAGAATTTTGTCTTTTTTCATGTCCAAATTTGTAGGTACTTAGTTCATAAAGGTAACATAACTATAACAAAAAAATGCATTTGAAATTAAATAAAGTTACTTTTCAGGATTCCAATAAAAAAATAGAAAACATTATTCAGTATTTCAATAAAAAAGAAAAATAGCTGATCTACAAGCTCAAAATGCGTTGCAGTGTGACGCGTTTTGAGCTTGTAGATAGGCTATTTTTTTTAATACGACAGTAATATGCAATGTGGCCCTCTGGAGTGAGTGTGGAACTATAGCGGCCCTCTCCATTGTAAAAGCTGCCCACCCCTGGTCTAGTTGAAATGTTTTTTTTATGAAATTTGCTTTGGTGTTATCCCATATTCCATCCTCAAGGATTCCCCCTGGGAGCCGCCGTGGAGTCCAAGACAAAGGGCATCTGGATGTGGTGTGTGCGTCACCCCAAGAGGGCTGACTGCACGCTGGTACTGCTGGACACGGAGGGACTGGGAGACATTAACCTGGTGAGACACTATTTTGTTGCACGTTCAAATCACGTTGCGTTTAATACGGCAATTACGCTATTACAGGAAGGAATTGGCAATGTGACAGAGTTTTGGGACGTTATTAGGCATGCAGTGTTTGAAAAGTTCAGTACACATTCTCTCTGGGGTCATGATGATGTATCATCATGATACATGATATCATCATGACCCTTGACTGATCATGATGTATCAGTCAGGAGTGGACTCAGTGCAGTCATGGCAGCTGAATCCAAGCCTGGCAGATTGAATGGTGGCAAACTATGAACTAGATGTGATCAGAGTGTCAGAGTAATTTAACTAACACATCACATTTTATTTTGGTTTCAGGGAAATACGAACCATGACAACTCGATCTTTGCCATGGCGGTACTGCTCAGCAGCACCCTGGTCTACAACAGCATGGGCACCATTGATAACAGATCCTTAGAGAACCTTCATTTTGTGACAGAACTGACAAAGCACATCTCAATGAAGTCCAGTAAGGATGAGGAGGAGGATGAGCGTACATTTGTACGTGTCCTGCCCTCCTTTGTGTGGACCGTGCGAGATTTCTGTCTCAAACTGGAGATAGGCGGGAAAACCGTAACCGCAGACGAGTACCTGGAACACGGTCTCAAGGAGGAAAAAGGTTTCATGAACTGCTGAACATTATTTGAATACAATTGAACTATGGGCATCAGAAGCTCTTTTCTTTACACTAAAAGTTATTGTGTTCTGTATGCGTTTCGTTTTGTCAAAGGTCAAGATGAGAAGTACAACTTTCCCCGTGCCTGCCTTCGTAGATTCTTCTGGCCTCGCACATGTTTTGTGTTTGAGAGGCCGGGCAAGCCTAGCATAATGCAAGCAATGTCGAAAAAGACTGACGCCGACCTGGATCAAGACTTTGTTGAACAAGCCAAAAAGTTCACTCAACACATCTACACCAAGTCTCAGACCAAGACTGTGGGGAATGGCATAAGGGTGACTGGCAAAAGTAAGTGCATTTAAATAAAGTTACACTGCAGCCACTGGGTGTGTGGCATTTCTGTCAGTCAACAGCGTTTTGAGGGATTGAATAGGATAAGCCACACATTTGTAAGGATTCATGTCATTGTTTAACTTGAAGTATACAAAATATATCAGATGTTAATAATTCCAATCTCTGAACTATCATTACTAGTGGAACACACATGCTGAATTGGTCTTCCTTCCGCAGTGCTCGGTCGACTGGCAGAGACATACGTGGAAGCCATCCGTGGTGGAAAGGTGCCCTGTCTGGAAAATGCTGTGCTGGCACTGGCTGAGATGGAGAACGCTAAAGCTGTGGAGCAGGCCCGGGTCCTCTATGGACAGAGAATGCAGTCGGTATGCTTCCCCACCAAGACCCTGGAGGAGCTGTCTGCAATCCATGCATCCAGTGAGAAAGTGGCCCTGGCACTTTTCATGAAACGTTCTTTCAGAGACGACAAGCAAGAATATCAGAAGAAGCTTGTGGTATGTGCCATCCATTATTCTCAGAATTAAGTGTCTCCATCCCCTTTTGCAACATTTTAAAGCTTTTAGGTCCCTTGATTAAAACAGTTGTTTAACTATACTGCTTTCCCCATTTGAGTACACTAATTATCCATGATGGATAAGGACAACTTACTGTTATTTCTTCTATAGTACTCATTTGTTCTTGATATGCATAATTTATTATTATCATCATTATGTCTGTTGTCTCACTATGGGAGCCCTTATCGCTGTGTTACACTCCTCACCAAATCAAAATCATTAGTGGGATACACTGGAGTAAAGATCGTTAAACACAGTGACCTCTTTTTTTCCTTTTTCTTGTTTGAGTGGTGCACACCGCTCCTTTAAATGGCTATGTGTGTCTGTGTGCCTCACTGCTCAGTTCGCACGTTTTTGGTAAACAATTCAGTCATGGCCCCTCAAGAATAATCTACTTGACCAGTAGAACACAATAATTTAAGATAGACAATACATGCTGGAGCACACGGTGCACACACTACAAATGAACCCATTTAGGAATATACATAAATATTTCAACCTCTTACAGATCGCACTTCAGACGAAATATAATGAGATCTGTGAGAAGAACGTCGACGAGTCCAGGAAGGCGTGTGAACAAATCATCAAACAGGTCTTTGGACCTCTGGAGGAGACACTGGTGACTGGGCTCTACGCTGCCCCCGGAGGATACAAGAGGTTCCTCCAGGACCTCCACATGCTGACCGATACATACAGATGTGCAGAAGGCAGAGGAGTCAAGGTATGTTAGATTCCTGCCACTTGGATTCAGAAATCAGGGAAAGGGAGTACTGAAGCCAAAACAGTTTGAGAACCTAGGCTTAGCCTATGTTATATTGTATATTCTTCTGTCGGGCAGAAACCATGTCCAAAATATAAACTTTTCGGGAAATGGAAAAAACAAGAAAAACATGTTTTTTTTTCCCCCCACATGTTGGAGTTAGGCATGGTTTGTCCGACAGCTTGAGGCACCAATGGAGTTAGGAGGTTTAGTCTTTAATACTTTTTAAGTCCCACACACAGACCTAAAGGTGTTCAATAGCATTGATTTATATGTATTTAAAAATAGGTTTCCGTCCGACAGTGATTATATGTAATATTGACTTCTTATATTACTTACTTAGTGTGTCATCTGTAAAAAAAAAAAACTTAACATCATTGAGTGGTGAGAGAACACACCCATGAATCTGTCGCTGAAGACAGTTCAGCTCATTCAACCTGAAGTGTGTGTGTGTGTGTGTGTGTGTGTGTCAGGCTGAGGAGGTGCTGAAGACATACCTGGATGAGAAGGCGATCATCGGCAAGGCCTTGCTGGTAGCAGATAATGACCTCTCGGAGGCACAGCGGAGAGCAGAAGGTAAAAAATCACACCCGTGTGAAGTGAGGGGCGCTAATATATTAAGGTCTAACTCATGTTCATTAGGTGATGTAATGGTGATGTAAAACAAACTGTGCCAACACAAACATTAAACGACATTAACAATAAAGAGACAATATGACGTAACCAACCAAACATAAAAGTACTTGTTTATTAATTATACTTCTCCACTAGTCTCTATATGGACATGGGTGTGCTCGTGTTAGCTTTTACTTTACTTTATTTGTTTATTTATTGGACAGGACAATGCATATTAATGGACTTCACATGGACGTAAATACACCGGATATAGCACAGTTGCTAATTTTCATCCACAGAAACACAAAACGGAAAACAGACAGGCAAACAGTGGATACATTTAAATAACATTACATAGGGAACACGGCATAAAAAATAAATGCACCTAAAATAATCATGAATGGTTGCAGCTTTGCTTTTAAAGCAACCATTTTTTCAGATCTGTCTAATTATGACTTTGTGCGATTTGTGAACACTCTTTTCTTTTCTTTTTTTACGGTTCACTCTTTCTGGTTTCCCACAGAGGAGAAGAGAAAGCGGGACGAGTCAGAGAGAGAGAAACGGGCCACGGCGGAGCAACATGAGGAACTGCTGAGGAGGATTGCCGATCAGGAGAAGACCTTAGAGGAGGTTCTGAACCAGCTCAAGGTGAAGAGCAAGAGAGACCAGGAGACCAGGAGAGAAGAGCACGAGAAGCTGATGGCTGTGAGTGACCATATGAATAGTTTATGGAACGTTCTATCCTCTTGGATCTTCACATACACATCACATACAATCTAGTTACGTGCATGATTCAATGTCCTTGCTTATTGTCGGACGTTGGACGTGGCTTTTATTTATTTATATGGTGTTGTCTGTTGTGTAATGTGCCTGCTTATGTGTTCTTTCAGGATCTTAAGGCACAAAAGAGGAAAGCTGATAGCAAGGAGGCGGAACGGGAGCTTCAAGATCAGGCCTCTATTCTCTTGAGACAGCAGCAGGAGGAGGTGCGGCAGGACAGACAGTGGTTCGAACAGGCTATGGACGGTGCTGCACGGTTGATCGGTGGGCCATTGTTTGGGCCAGTGGTTGCGCCATTGCTTAGGCATTTGGCTGGGCAAATTGGGCCAGTGGTTGGGCCATTGGTTGGGCATTTGGCTGGGCAAATTGGGCCATTGGTCGGGCCAGTGGCTGGGCCATTGGTTGAGCAACTTGTCCCATTGGCTGGGCAATTGCTTGGGCAATTGTTCAAGTGACGTCAATACTGAACTGCAATTCATCATTTTACTTTGATTTTATTTGCGAGAGGCTATTTGCAATACGCAGATGTACAATTCAGCCAGGTAGTATTAATCTGTGACGGATCTGGGGCTCTGCACAACCGGATCTCTATATTTCTATACTGTTGTGTATCTATGTATCCTGTTGGTGTTTGTTATACGGGACCCTCTCGAAAATGAGATGCTGCATCTCAAGGGGCCATCCCTGCAATTATAGAAAGGCCGATGGACACCTCGAAAGGCCGCTGGCAGTTGCGTATAGCAGTGGTTCCCAAACTTTGTCATGTCAAGTACCCCCAAATTGATAACTAATTAGCCTGCGGACCCCCATTTGAAAAGACATACCATGCAGGCATTTCTGTCTCTGGGACCCCAATTTATATTGCATAATCTATGTTAATTTAACTCTGAGAGTGTACACTTGTCCACTCTCAGAGTTATAGACCCATAAGGGTCCATTTGGTTCCAAACTATGATTTAGCTGGGTACCCCCTGGAACTCCCTCAAGGACCTCTGGGTGTCCCCGGACCCCACTTTGCGAACCACTGTCATATAGGACAAAGTGCATATAATCAAAAAGGAATCTCTGAATTGCCAACTTGTAGGATGCTCTAAGTCTACTCTAGTTCTCTCCAAATTGTAGTATGCATTTTTTGAGGGCCTCCGTATGCCCAGCTTTGTGCGTTTGTGTGTACCACATTTGGCTTACCAAGATTGGCTGAGCAGTGCACGGAATGTGATGATGATGTATGACGATAAGAGCGCCCCTCACTTCACACAAGTGTGATTTATTTATATTAAAGATTGCAATTTGTATTTACTTTGTATTAATTGCATTTGTTTCTTGCTATATATTTAAATGTATAATCAACCACCTAGAATAAAAGCATTTCTAAAATATGTTTTTGACTTGCCAATATTATTCATTGTTTTCATATCTCTAAATCATCGGGCACTGTCTTGAATTATTTAGAGGTGACCCCAAGCTACAATAATCAGTAGAGAAAAATAAACGTTTACGGACGGAACCACATTCAGTCAAAAATCACCCTTTCTTTGGCTCTGGACTATATCCTACATGGACAGTGGACACTGCCCCACACTACCGGTATTACCGGTCGCTGCATTTCATTGGTTACCCGTCAAATCCTAAATCAACTTCAAAAATATTTTAACCACATATAAGGCATTACACGGGCTGGCCCCTCTCTACATATCAGACCTTGTGCTTCCAAAAACTAATTCAAGATCACTCCGGTCTTCAGATAAGGGCCTTTTGAAAATACCGGCGACTAAACTGGTAACTAAGGGCGACCGGGCATTTGCAGTAGTTGCTCCCACACTGTGGAATGCCCTCCCCCTTTCTATAAAGAATACATAAAACAAAATGCATACATACATGGATGCACCTGGGACGTATCCTCAGTGATGTATCCCAAGGTCATCGGGGTTTCGGGTCTCCCAACGTCATACCCCTCACTCAGGTCACATAGCAACATTTTTGGGGTGGCCTACTACATACTGACTGCACTCCTACAGTACTTCATTCCACCCCTGAAAGTGTTACTGAAGTACTCTGGACACACCACCAGAAGAAGACAGTTAGACAGAGGCCCGGCTGTGTTGGGGGTACGAGGGGCTTTCAGGTCAGGCTTGTCATTTTCCTCAAGCACCAATTTACAATTTAGGCATTTAGCAGACACTCTTAATCCAGAGCGATTAAAGTAAGCAAGAACACCACACGGTGGTGACCGCTGGCCTATAGTGGTCCAGGTGCATGCCACATATAGGCTCTGGCCTGACAGTGTGTCACGTGTTCGAGTCCCGTCTCTCCCTCACTCTTTCCTGTCTGTCTTCTTCACTATAACCAGGCAGAAAATCCAAAAACAAGTCCAAAATGACAGTCATATTTTACCAACTGCACGCACACACACACACACACACACACACACACACACACACACACACACACACACACACACACACACACACACACACACACACACACACACACACACACACACACACACACACACACACACAAGTGGGTTGTTGCTGGCTGCAATGCTATTCCATTGGCTGAGAGGTCGGGCAAAAAAGTGTCTGGTTGCCAAACAACTTAACGAGTCATTCAAAGGTTTGTCATTCAAATCTGTCCTGTCTCCATGATGCTTGGGTTCTGTAAATCAAATTAATACAAATGGAGGGATTTTAATTTATTTGGCCAACAGACGTTAACGAGACCTTCATTCTAATGTCCTTGTGCTGGCCGCCCTTTGTTACAACAACAAAAACGCTATGGACCTCATCCTCATCCATGAAGACAACATGGACATTCAATGTGGGTAGTGATGCAAAACTCACTTTGTTTATACAATACGGTCATTTCATTTGGCACCATGAATGACTGGTCGCTCACACACATCAGCGGCGCAATAGAGGGCATGGCACAACCTTCCGTTCAGGACATGATCCAAACATCCACCTCCTACTACACACTTATTCAGCTAGACTCAATCTTTGTTTTCTTACATTGCGGGTATACAGTAGGCCTATGCATAATAATTTCTTCTGTGTGGGCTGTAGATTTGATTTGATTTTGTAAAAACTGTTTAACTGTGTTCACACATAAATAAAATAAGGCTCAAATGATGGAGCATTTCACCCTCTTTTATGTGATTTGACATTTGACAATAAAGTTGAAGCTGACAGAAATGTTTACAGTAATTTGGTGTGTGAACAAACAAGATCATATAGTCCTACTGAAATCTCTCTATGCATAGTTTATAGGTCTTAACTTATGACTATAAAGTTATAGTGTGTAGATACATTTTTCCTCCTATAGGCTATAGGCCTACAGCTTTTGATCAATATTTGTCATTAACAACGAAAGGAGAAATTAGGTGTCTGCCAAAATTGCGTACATTTGTGGCAACAGGCATTCTGATATCGCCCCTCACTTCACACGGGTGTGATTTTTATTTATCATTTATTAGATGTTTTTGTTGAAAATATCATAATCTTTTATGACATATTGAAATAGGTCAATTAAATTCCAGTTCCCTCATAGGGGTGGTGACAGTAGTGCAGGATGCCAAGCAGCCAAGGAAGAAAAACAGACAGTCAGCGGAACTAATCATATGTGGAACTAATGACCTTAGCATCGAACGGACGCATTTCGCGGACGGACCAATTCCGGTTCTCATTCAACGCGTTAGCAGTTAGCACACACAGCTAGCATCCACAGCACCGTTCGTTCCGTAAGTAAATGAGAATACCTACCGTACCTTATCAACCCTCGCTATGGAGCCATCAGACTGACATGTGTCTATTACTCTGTTTAGAAACCAAGCCAACGATCGAGACACGTTTTAGTCAGGTTGTTAATGTTCAGACAGTGTAGTTAGCAGCACAGCTAACGGCTCAATGTAAAGCTAGCGGTTTTGACAGGTGACTGTTTGCACTGTAATCCCAATGAGGACAGAAGACTCCACACTATATTAGCCTTGGATCGAGACGATCACATACATATTATGGATTTTGATTTAGAAATCGATTAAATACATCTACGCTGATAGTCCTGGTCCAAGGCTAAATCCTTGGATTGATTCCTTGGCTTGATTGACATTGTGAGTCAAGATGATCTGTCAAAAGGTTTAAAACACATTGAACTTGAAGCTCTAGAAATTATTACTACTCTTAGTGGTTCTCCTATTACTGAAGTAGTTACTGAACACTAATGTAAAAATAAGCCTGATAGGGGGATGTTATGTATCAAAAGAAACATGCTCGAATCTTTATTCACATAGCCTTTGATTGATTTAATTATGTATTAACAGTTTGCAGAATTACAGTACATTTCAAGCACAACTCAATACAAAACTGGACACCATAAAGCATTACACTTGTTTACAATAGGGTCCACCATGTTCAATTCATCATAACATTTTACAGGCGTTGACACTATGGGTTGCCCACCTGCCCCGGCCTGGCAGGTAAATATAACTTTTGGGCAGGAAGAGTTTGCTTTCAGGTTGCCCGACGGGGCAAGTGCTTGTTTGAGAGGGGACGCAACTGTCTAGGAACACAACAGTCTTCTGGTCTGTGGAATGTAAAATTAGAGCACTCATGTTGAGTAGGCGATGTAATGGTGATGTAAAACAAACGTTGCCAGGTGCCAACACAAACTTAAACTCCATTAACAATAAAGAGACAATATGATGTAATGAGTTACATTATGACGTACATTTTCCCTTCATTGTCAATGGCCTTTACAAAACAAACATTGAACTAAAGACAAACATTAAACCTGTGTATAGGTATTTGGCATACAAATTGAGGTATGGCATTTATTATCACACAGCCTGTAAGTGTAACAAAGGCTTTCACCTAGAGCTCCATATATGGAGACAAGGGAGATATCTACTGACGTCAGGTCAATGTACAAACTCCATATATGGATATGGACGATTGGCGGGTATTCAGCCGACTGGCATCAGCATCATCGTGACAAGAATTCAGCCGACCCTATATAAGAGTGGTCGTTGTCCTTGAGTGTAGAGGTGAAGGTGTCTCTCGCTCCTTGCGTATGAGACAGGATATCTGGCCTTACAACCCAGATAGATACTGTTGTGTCAGAGATTTCAGCATCCCGGTTAAGTTTAAGGACACCACTGTGGCGGGTCCTCCCAACCCAGACAACCGGCTCTAGTTTGAGTACCTTTCCTTTCCTTTAAAATAAATACGGTAGAAGTGTTAAATTGAACGGTAATTGTCATTGTATAATTAAATGGAGGATTTACTTTTTGGGCAAGTGGGCATGACCTTTGGGTAAGTAGAACATGACCTGTATTTGCCCACTGGGCAAGTGCCTCTGAGACCTTAGTGTCAACCCATGATTTAGAGACGTACAAATGTACAACTTCTTCTATATAGCCAAAAACAGGAAATCATCATAATGGAGGTACCGAAACATATACAGTGAGGGGAAAGGGGGTTAGTTTCGAATTGCAGCCTAGGTGCCCTTTGAGAGCGGTTTTGAAGAAGTCAAGGGATCCGCAAGTCTTAATGACTGTTGGTAGGGCGTTCCACATTTTGGTTAGGTTTAGGAGCGAAATTAATTTAGTCCCTTGTTTGTGCCGAATCTGGCTTTTAGTATAACGTCTTCTCTTTTACAGGCTGCTGGATTTCTCCTTCCTTGGCTGTTGATTTGGTGACTGACTGACGTCATGACGCTGTTTCATTTTGGGAACTGCTTCGCCTTGGCCTACTTCCCATACTTTATCACATACAAGTGCAGTGGACTGTAAGTGTTTGCTGCTGCTGCTCACTGTTGAAAACCATGAAAACATCTGTCATTTTAGATCTGAGCTATTCAAAAATAGCATATCTACAAGCTCATGGCGCGTCACTTCATGCCGCTCTATGACCTTGTAGGGCTGACCTTTTGATCTTCTTTTTTAGAAGTTGGAGCTTCTAGCCCTAAAAACGATCCGAATTCGAAGCTTCCACATTGCGGCAAAAATAATAAAAAATAAGCTTCAAATGTTAAATATTTTGGGGTCAGCCCTTTGAGCATACCATGTGTATATATATATCTACCGGGTAATTACTTTCTTTAAAAAAAAAACATTTTAACTCAAATCTTCTGGGGATCCCTGGAACAGAATAGTTTGAGATGGAGGTTCACTAAGTGTCGATTCATACTCCTATTTTAGAGCCAAATAAAACTCGGTTCGGCTCTGTAGTGCCTACAATGTGACGTCATTTGAGGTTCGGGGGGGCAGGTACTGTCCTAAAGTCGGTTCTTCGGTGCTACTGAAATTTTCTGACGAGCCAAAATCATTTCGGCACTACAGCGCCGAAACAGCGGTACAATAGGAGTATGAATCAGCCGTAACACTTCTAATTCTGTGGGTCCTACATGACTAATTTCCGTAGCAATATGTTATGTTGTTGTGTTATACCCCTGTACACCCTGAAGAGTCTTGCTAATCTGCTTTGTGTTGTAAGAGATTTGGATGGGTGTCCGTGGTCAGGCAATCCTCTTAGTGCTCTTAGTAATGGTGTGTGTGCGCGTGTGTGTGTGTGTACATGTTTGTGTGTGTTCAGTTCAGAATACAATGCCTTCTGGAGGTGTGTCCAGGCCGGAGCCACCTACCTATTCGTACAGCTCTGTAAGGTGAGTGAACTACAGTATGATCTCTGTCGATAGTTCGGGAATTCTTTTTTAGAGACCGGGCGATTTTTATCAGCCCATAGTGGCCTATCACATTTTATTTATGCTTTCACATGAATCTATGCTTTGAAAGTATGTACCAACTTAACTTGGAGGGCAAGAGGCATGGGACGATCAAGTGAAAACCGGTTTATTTACTTTGAATCTCAAGTAAATAAGATTTTGATTGATCTTATTTACTTGAGATTCAAAGATTGGATCCATTAGACTCCTTCCGGTAACAGATTTATTTTGATTAATTTATAACATGGTAGTAAAATGATATAAGATACATAATGCTGGAATGCTTGATATGTTCATCCAGATGCCAAGGACCTAATACCTTTATAATGTTGTAGAACAAAGACAAACGTGTGTGTGTGTGTGTGTGTGTGTGTGTGTGTGTGTGTGTGTGTGTGTGTGTGTGTGTGTGTGTGTGTGTGTGTGTGTGTGTGTGTGTGTGTGTGTGTGTGTGTGTGTGTGTGTGTGTGTGTGTGTGTGTGTGTGTGTGTGTGTGTGTGTGTGTGTGTTGCAGATGCTCTTCCTAGCTACGTTCTTCCCCACGTGGGAAGGTGGAGCCGGGGTTTATGACTTTGTCGGGGTGAGTGAAGATCACAATGCACTGCAGCTTACATTACTTACAGTCAACGCTTAAGTCATTTGAAAAAGAAAAGCTGTATATCGTTGGGTGGACATTGTTTGTAGAAAATTGTCACAGGAAGTGGAACTGAAATAGCAAATCTGCAAGCTGACAACGCGTTAACGATGCTTTTAGATCAGCTATTTTCAGTACTTTCGCTTGACACACTGATGGAGTAGGGCATTAAGTGACGTTAACATGGAGATACAAGGTTTCTGCCTGACGGTAGCCTGGCCCGGCCAGCGTGCTTTCTGGTCTAGAGGGGCGGGCGCGCTTGGAGCAAGCGCTGGAGACATATTCGTTCACCGATCAGACCTACCTCCGCTCCTCACCTCCGAATAGCGGAGAAAACTGATGTCACTTTATTGAGAGCGAAGCCCCCTCTGCACTGTAGTTCACTCCAACTCCTACACCAGGAAATGTCTCGTGTTACCCCAGGCTTTGACAAAAGATACAGAGGCTAGCCTGACGGCAATTATTTAATACACACTTTGGGGGAAAAGGTATATGGTGTAAAATGGTGCATTCATATACCGCTTTTATCCAAAACGCTTTACATAGATTGTGCATTGCATTCATCCATTCACACACATTCATACACTGATGGCAGAGGAAACCATGCAAGGCACCAATTAGGGGTTCAGCGTCTTGCTCAAGGACACTTCGACACTAACTCTGGGGGAGCCCGGGATCGGACTGGGAACCTCACAGTTCCCAACCGGCCACTCTACCCCTGGGCCCTGAGCTACTGCCACTGCAGCGGTTGTGCATTTCAATGTGTGTGTGTATACGTGTGTGTGTGACGTATGCCTATTGTAAATCTTTCCGTGTTGCGTGCATCTCTGTTCCAGGAGTTCATGAAGGCGACAGTGGACCTAGCGGACCTGTTGGGGCTTCATCTGGTGATGTCTCGCAACGCCGGCAAAGGAGAATATAAGATCATGGTGGCGGCGATGGGCTGGGCCACGGCGGAGCTGGTCATGTCCAGGTACACTCACTCACACGGCTGTACACACCAGTGCGTTATTGTCCCTTGTGCGAAATTGGTTTGCAGCCAGGTAATAGTAAAAATATATACATCAGACAAAAACGCTATGGACTTCATCCTGTAGGATGGACCTTTTCTTACGTCATTGTTTGTTTTTTGTCATTGTGACCGCTCTAATTGGTCTATGTCAATGGAAGATATTATGGTATATGGTCCATCTCATCTCTCTCTCTCTCTCTCTCTCTCTCCCAGGTGTCTTCCTCTGTGGGTGGGAGCCAGAGGGATTGAGTTTGACTGGAAATACATTCAGATGAGCTTTGATTCCAACATCAGTCTGGTATTAGCCTGTTCTCTACTGCAGGGGTTCTCAATGTTTTTGGCTGGGACCCCCGGAAATGCTTTGGCCATGTCTCGTGACCCTCACCCTGCCCCCAATACAAACAGACTGCAAAAATATCCTTAATAATAGAGAAAATATATCAAATGAATACTGAAACCAGATATAATCATTAAGGAAACTGTATGCATGTACAATGTGTACTATGTAAAGTCTTAATTTCTATTTTCCAGCCATTCAGTTGCAAAAAAATAATAATTTGGGGACCCCCCCCAAAATAATTTTGCGACCCCTGGGTTGAGAACCCCTGCTCTACTGTGCCTAGCCCTACACCATATTATTATTATTATAAGGTCCAATATTTATTCGGCAATTTAACCATGGACCACCATTTGATGAGATTTTGCCTCTTGGACCCAAACCTAAAGAATATGTTGTTGTTGGATAGGATTGTGTCCACAATTCCATGGTGTTTTGTTGCGGCACCACAGGAGAAATAATAACAGATAATAACACTGATTAAAATGACAATTCTTCTACATTCTCTTAAGGTGTAAATTAAGTAATGCCAGATGTTTAACAATAATTTTACGCTTGAGAGCGTAAAAATGAAACCAAATGGACCCATGGTCCATTTGGTTTAATTTTTACACTCTCAAGAGTTAAAGATCTAATAAGGGACGATTTGGTTACCAACTCTCCATCAGCTCCGGGACCACCTGAGCTACACCAATGCTATGCTCTCCTCAACTCCCCCAGATCTGTTTTATATAAATATAATAGAGTGACATCATGTAATTAAACGTGTGTGTGTGTGTGTGTGTGTGTGTGTGTGTGTGTGTGTGTGTGTGTGCGTGCACAGATCCACTATATCGCCATGGCGGCAGTGGTGTGGATGTTCACAAGATACGACCTTCCAAAGACCTTCAGGCTGCCGGTCACTGTGCTGCTGGGTCTGTGTGTGTACAAGGCCTTCCTGATGGAGTAAGTGTTACACACACACACACACACACAGCATATAGAGTGCACCGATACTTGTACTGAGGATAGTTGGAAGTCCACTCAGGGGAGTCGACACTAAGGGTTGCCCGTCTGCCCCACGGGCAAGTACATAAAAGGTTCGGGCAAGTTGGGAGTTTGCTTCCAGGTTGCCCAACGGGCAAGTGCATTCCGTCTTCATTAAACCCATTCTGACCTGAGATCAGATTCTAAAAATGTCTGTTTGAAAATGACAGTTTTTCTGAAAAAGCTATGTTTCTATGTCGGTCGTTCTTCGATTTTTCAAAAATAGCAGACCTACAAGTTCGTAGCGTGCTATGAGCTTGTAGATCTGCTATTTTTCAATAGCTAAAGCATAGCATAATGCTAACACCAAAAGGGGTTCCCGCCCAAAATGGGTTAAACATTATTGGCTATTCATGAAGAACAATGCTACAACAACAGTGCTTTTTTACAACCAGCAGATGCACTCATTCTGGTTGTTCAAAGTGACTGTCGCCACTCAGCAGTTATCGGTTGGATTTAACCCATTCTGACCCGAGATCAGATTCATACGAGGTTTCCGCTGGACACACACTGGTCTGATGAACCCATTCTGACCTGAGATCAGATTCTAAAAATGTCAGTCGTTCTCTGATTTTTCAAAAATAGCAGACCTACAAGCTCGTATCGCGCCACTCGGTGGCGCGATATGAGCTTGTAGATCTGCTATTTTTAAATAGCTAAAGCATAACATGATGCTGACACCAAAATGGGTGCCCGTTCAGAATGGGTTAACAATATTACCTATCGTTTTATAATGGGAAATTTAAGTTGTATGTACAACAGTAGATGGCAGTGCTGTTACCAGTTGGAGTCATGAGGGCTGTTTTCTTTAGTTATTGTCCTGTGTCTCTCTGTCCCTCCAAGTTAAGTTTGTACATATTGTCAAAGCAGAAAAGAAACGGATTAAACTGCCTAAAATTCTGATAAATTACACCAAATGGATACAATAAATCTTAACATGAATCATTGGTGTGTACGGTACTCATGATGACTGCATTTATTTATATTATTAGACACGGTTACATGACATGACATTAAAACTGGGAAAGCATCTGTGTCATTTTTTTTAGATGTTCAGAAAACTGTTTTAGTAGACGTACAGTATTGTAGGGCCTTAATTGGATCAATTATTTACATTTAAATTTTCAAGTCAATGAGGCTCTGATTAGACTTGTAATCTTTTACCGGCATGGAAATATGTACGGTAGACTTTTTGTGAAATATTGGACATACCGATGCCGTTTATAGAGGCTATGCGCTTGACATCATCATACCCGGAAGTTATGCGGGAACGCCTAAAAAAAACTACTTACTGGCCTTGACAGTCTATATACATTCAAACAGAAAAGTCCTATCTGATTGGAAAGCTTGAATTATCCTCTTATCTGCAAAGTTTGTTTCATAAAAATCCACCGTAGACATAGTTATGAGCTACTTTCTGTCAAGAACTTCCGTGCAGGTGATAAGAGTTTCAGAGTTTGGAAGCGCTTGTTTTCAGTAACACAACGTCCTGCTGCCTCCTGCATTATGTGCAATTTAGAAACAGGTGGAACGCAGGACTTGAGTGATTTCCATCCAGCGCTTCCAATGCTCCATGTGTTGCCACTCAGTCTAAATGAGGGGGGCGTGTCCCGGTGGAAAAGTGACGCGTGTGCATACTCTCTCTGTTGACTCATACCGCATATGTCTTGTCTCTCTGTCCAGGCTATTCGTCCACATGTTCCTGCTGGGCAGCTGGACAGCCCTGTTGGTGAAAGCTGTCCTCACTGGCTCCATCTCTCTCTGCTCGCTGTTCCTGTTCGTCACTCTGGTCCACAGCAACTGAACACGCCTCGGAACACCTCTTGAGAGGACCGCTGGTTTTCCACTCACGATGGACCGCGGAGTGTACTCGCGTATTCACGTCTGCCCACGTGCACCAGCTGACCCCCATTTATTTCTTTTTAAAACGAGAAGACTTTGAGAACCAGTCGGCGAAGTTGTATTAGCTGGTGTAGTGTTTTGTATTACGACCTTGCATTCTGTACGCTCGCTCGGTGTGACACGAGATTGGAGAGCGCGGTTCTGTAGTGTCGTATGATGCAGTCGGTCACTGAAAATAGCAGATCTACAAGCTCACAACGTGCCGCGATGTGTGCTGACATCATTTTGACAAAATATGACTTTTGTATTGCTCCCCAACAGAGCATATGAAATTAGTCTTTTTTTATATACAGTTTATAACTTATTTCTTTTCACTTGTCAGTGTGTGTGTGTGTGTGTGTGATAATAATGGTGGAGAAATCAGTTATTAGTTAAGTTGATGAATAATGAAAACAGTCAACAGTTGTTAGTTAAGTTGATGAATAATGAAAACGGACAACACTTGTGTTAGTTAAGTTGATGAATAATGAAAACGGACAACAGTTGTTAGTTAAGTTGATGAATAATGAAAACAGACAACAGTTGTTCCTTTTGACCAGTTATCTTACTTGTGACCTGTAAGTACTTAAAGGACAACTTCAGTTTTTTTCAACCAAGGTTCATGTTTTAGGTTATTAGAGAATAGAGAAAGTAAAAGATGAGTGTAATTTTACAAAAGATATACTGAATGTGTCAAACTGACATATTGAGCCTATAACACACAGTGTAGCTTCCCCCCAATAGGCTACCGTCACATTCAGTAGATCCTGTGGTCTTCCGTGGCCAGATGTCATTTCCTGGGGCATATTAGGACTATAGTAAAAAAATAAATCACCATAATATTTTGTAAAGAAATACATATTTAGCCCCATGCTCGAATGCCCCCGCCCCCTGACAAAAACCGCTAAAATCCCTAAAACGAATGAAAGCAGCAAATGAAGAAAATTTTCATCTCATCTTTTACTTTCTATAATAACACCCTATAACATGAACCTTGGTTGAAAAAAACTAAAGTTGTCCTTTAATATATAAATTATGATCTGTGACGGTCCTGTAAAAGGAAAGGAAACATTGGGACCATACAAGCCTCTCAAACCGTCAGTATTTCATGATTTTTATTTTACTCATGTACATCCTCTTGTATTCTTTTTACATATTAACGTCAAAGCCATTTGAATGCATTATTGTTTGCCATGATCCCACGTTCATGTGCCATTGATTGTCTACAGTAAGCTCTTGTTTCGGCTTAACCTAAAACTAAAAATATTAATTTATGAGTGAATGAGACTTGTATAACTGAGGACAGGTGTGAAGTGTCTTCTGGAACTTAATAAACATCCGTTTGTGTTAACACCCTTGTTGAAGGTCATTGTTGACCATTAGCTGTACTGCTTTATATTGACATGTTCGGTTTTCTCATACTATATGCTCAGAGAAACAAAATGCAGGTTTCCTGACAGCAGTTTTGCTTTTATCAAAATGGGAATATAGACATTTCTAATCTGGCATCTTTATTTTGGACTAAATTAGCAGATCTACAAGCTCAATGAGGAATGTTGCAAGGGTATAGATTGGGACTTTTTGCAGCGTGACATCGTACGATAAGTATAAAATATAAAATCTGCTATTTCTGAACATTTTTAGAAAAATCTTGAAAGTCTCGTCCCTTGCACAAAACGTTTTCACGGTCAAACATCATTCTGATCGTCCTCCTTCCTTGGCACGAAAGACTTTGAGAACTACTGATTTATCGAAGGAATTTGTTGAATGAACCGCCCTCAGGTCTTAATGGGTTAAGTGGTTAAACCGGTTGAGTCTCGCTGCCTGTTGTTAAATGGACCATGAGAGATTGTTGAGGCCAGCCAGCTGCTACTGTATGTTCATTATGTACTCTGGGAGGTGGACGTGTCAACACCCTGGTCTACCGGTCTGCGAGAGCAACGCAAAACATAGTCTGGGGATATATATCATACATTCAAGAACGGCGCGTAATTGTTTTGACTCTGAGTTAACCACATGTTCCTTGCCCTGGTGTCCCTAACCTATTCTGGGGCGAATATTCTGCAAAAATAGATCTACAAGCTCAACACATCATCACATCGTGATGTGTTGTAAGCTTGTAGGCTACTGTAGATCGGCTATTTTGGGCGAATGTTTGGTGCAGAGGGAAAAAAGGAGTACCGGCATAATTATATTTAATATTTTTGATTGAAGTATTTATTAAGACTTTGCAGACTCAATACAAAAACTGTTAACAGAGTGGACGACCCCATAAGGGGTGCATACTTAGTTTAGACTAGTCATTGGTTAGACATGGGTTAAGGTTAGGTAAGGTTTAGGTGTGCTGCCCCGTGGGAGGTTAGGTTTAGGGTGAGGGTTTGACATAGGTTGTAGTTGTAGGACTAATGACTGGTCTAAACTAAGTACTGCACCCCACCATAAAGCATTACACTTAATTGTTTACAAGAGGGTCCACCGTTTTCAATTCATCATAACACTTAGAGACGTACAAATATACACTTCTACAGTATATAGCCAAAAACAGGAAATCTTCATAAAGGAGGGGAAAACGTATACAGTGAGGGGAAAAAGGGGTGGGTGGGGGTCGGGGATTCAGATTTGAGAGCGGTTTTGAAGGAGTCAAGGGATTCACATGACCGTTGGTAGGGCGTTCCACATTTTTGAGGCATAGGAGCGAAATTAATTTAGTCCCCTGTCAGGGTTTAAGTGGTGAAATTAACATTTTGCTGTGCATACGCATATTACGCAGTTTTCTTCAGCATGGGTGTACTGTATATATAGTGCCATCTGATTCTCCCAGACCCTAGAAGATAGCGGTTTATAATGAGCCATGGCTGTTGCTATTGAGGCTTCCTGGTGACTGGCCTGGTCTAGCTCTCCCACCCTTCTTCTGTTACTGTTCACATGAGATGAGCAAAGTCCACAGGGATAGGGAGAGAAGATGAACTGCAAGATGAACCTCACCTCCTGGGATGGAGAGACAGAGAGAGAGAGAGAGAGAGAGAGAGAGAGAGAGAGAGAGAGAGAGAGAGAGAGAGAGAGAGATGACGTGACCGTGTGAGTGAGGTGGGAAACAGGAATGCCTGTTTGATATTCTGGCCACACCATCTCTCTGTCTCTCTGTAGATATTAGTCTGGAAGATCCATTTCCAAGGGGCAGATTCACAATACAAATGTCACACTTATAAGTTTATGTATGGGCTCTGATTGGTCACCCACCACAACTCTGGGGTGAGTGAAATACATCCAAATGACATCTTTACCAGATTGATACAATATTCATTGATATACATACTGTATACATTTATCAGTGACACATTGTGAACTTGTGAACTGCTGGCTTTCATCGTTTTAGAAAGTTCTGGGGAATTGTCAACATTTTCAACTGTAAATATGGCATGCCCAAAATAGGGAAAACCAGGTTGAACGTTGTTTCTGTCACAGACTGCAGGATATTTCGGTTCTCAAACGTCACATGCACACATCAACTCTGGGTTCTGTTGGAGAGGAAGTCAAGGATACAACCAGCTAAACTACCGGTAGAGTCAACACCAAATTAGTTAGAAAGATTTGATAATATTATCCACTAATAGAATGGACGTTGAAATCTACAAACAGCTTGGCATGGGGATAAAAGAAATTAAGAAAAAATGGCAGTAGCATCTTTTACATTCCATCCAACCCTAGGCAAAATTAAACACATTAAGAAAGTGTTGGGTTTTGTCCAGAAGTTCCTGTTGTATCCATTTCTCAATGGATATGAGTATGACCAGAATTGCCAAAGTCAAAGTCGTACGATTTGTCACACACGTCACCGCAGTGAAATTTGTTCTCCGCATTTGACCCATCTCTTGGAGCGGTGAGCCGCCAAGGAGCGGTGAGCTGCAGCCGTACCACGCTCAGGAATAATTTGATTACCGTAGTTGATTTGACCCCCCAATCCAACCCATTGATGAGTGTCAAGCAGGGAGGCATTGGGTCCCATTTTTACAGTCTTTGGTATGACCCGGCCGGGGATCGAACCCCCGACCTCCCAGTTTCAGGGCGGACACCATAGGCGGAGCTTGAAGTTGACGCTGGGGGGTGCGACTGCTTGGCCAACGACACCCGCGCGCACGCGTTTTTACAATGCCCTAACCCCTTTTTTTTTTTTTTAGGGGGTGCAGTGCACCCCCTGAACCCCCCCAAGCTCCGCCCATGGCGGACACTCTAACCACAAGGCCACTGAGCTGGTCAGTCAGCTCAGTCAGCTGCCAGGCGTGTGCATCGCTGCATGCCTATATCTGACATCCTAGTGGCTACATGCCTGGCAGTGGCTGACATGCATCCTGGCTGCATGCCTGCAGGCGGAGGGATTTTACACCACCTCAAGCTCAACACAGATCCAGTGTTGATTTCGTTGACTAAAACTAAGACGAACAATGTTCGTCGACTACCTTTTTCCACTGACGAAAAATGAATGGAAACTAAATAAAGCTAAGCTACGATTACTAAAACTAAGACTAAATATACTGACAAATTAATTTCATCAAACAAATAAAAACTAGGCTAAAATGTTAGGAAGGGTCTAGTGGACAAGAGATCCACTATAAGTCATTTTACACTTGGTTGCATGCTGAAAATAGTCGATCTACAAGTTCACAACGCGTCGCAGGCTCAGTGCAACGCGTTGTGAGCTTGTAGATCCGCTATTTTCAAGTGTAAAAACAGTCATTACGACGGCATCTTATGATATTTAGTTGACTGAAAACATTAACAACTAAAACATTCCAGGTGACTAAAATGAAACTAAAAACTAAATGAAAACTATTCAAGAGACTATGACTAAAACTAAAATCAAAATAAATGTGCTCCAAAAACAACACTGACACAGACAAGACACAGACAGATCTTAATTATCTTCCCCTGCAGGAACCTCTTTTTTTCCATCAACAACAACCATTGGTTCCTGTTCTAACTGCCAATAAAATAACCTGGGACGGTTGCGGTCCTGGAGAGTCAGTCGTTGGTCCGACGTAGGCCTACTAACAGTCCTCAAACCTTCTTTCCATTAGTATCTGTTGTTTTGTGCCATTTTGTTTATTTACTATTTTGTTCTCTTTGTTTCAGCATATTGGGGATTATTTTGTATAGGCTATATAATTAATATTTCCCGAGTGAGAGAATGAAGAATTACAATTAAATGTCTTCAATAGATTAATTTGATACAACAGATGACAATAATTTAATGATAAGGTGATATGGAAATGAAAGGGAGCATAATGGATTGAAATGAGAATAGACATTTCAAACGGACAGCGTTCAGGAATCTGACACCGATCCCAGTGTTGGTGGCAACATTTAAATAAAAAACTATAAGAACACTAAAAAAAGACAGAAAAGAGTAAACAAAATAGGAATATAAATAGCCTAGATATAGTAATAATTATTACTGCCTAAAAACCAATACTGTACCAGTATAGGAAAGAGTCACAAGATAGTGGACCTGTCCTTTACCCAACTGGGAAAGCTCTTGTGTTGTCATTAACCATTATATTATGAAAAATAGCAGATAGCATGTCACATCAGCTTGTAGATCTTTTTTTTTTTTTTAAAGCAAAACATTTTAACTCAAATCTTTGCTTCTGGGGGTCCCTTGAACAAAATATTTTTGGGGGATGGTGGCCTCAGGTCATAATGGCGTAATAACCAAACAAACACTGCGATTAGCTACATAATTTACAACTGTTACATCATTTAATTCATTCCTCCTCCTGCTGGGAGGTTTTTCTGTCTGTAGGACACAAATCTCTCTCTCTCTCTCTCTCTCTCTCTCTCTCTCTCTCGCTGGGGCCTCTGGTGACTCGCACAAAGAATTCATTATTGAACGTCAACAATGGGCCAGGGCTTGACTGTTACCCAATACACACACGCATGCACGCACGCGCACACACACACACACACACACACACACACACACACACACACACACACACACACACACACACACACACACACACACACACACACACACACACACACACACACACACACACACACAGTCTTCAAACCCCTCTGGCCGACACTGTGCTAATATTTTAATTCCTGTAGGATTTAAACCACCATGTCGCCAGAACGGGGTGGGTGGAAGAGGCAGGTTTTGTGCCTATAGTATATCTTAATCTCTGTTGTACAGTAAAAACAACTCACCGATAAGCCTCTCTACGACTGGCACCGGCGGGTAAGGATGCACTCTAACTGACTTTTGCTTGCTTGATTATTTATTATTTTTGATAGATTGATTGATTGATTCAATAGGCCTACTTTATTAACAGTTTGCCGATCAGAAAGAGCACAGAAGAGTAGGCTACAATATAACAATACACAGAACAGTACAAAACAGAACAGTACAATATAAGACTTGGCTTGTTTCCATTTGGGTCCTGACTGAGTATTCAATTCATTTAGTACCTTTAGTGACAGACATACATATACAATAATACTATTTAAAAACATCATATAAACGAGTACTAATGAAAATGAAAAATACGTACAGTTTGGGGTGGGGGGGGGGTTGTGGTGATAGGCTTGTATTGTACAGGCAGCCACCTGTAACTGTAAGTGCTCTTTTAGAGCGTTTTGGGAAGGACAGTTAGGGATTGACACTTTTTTTGACATAAATGTTTGTTTTCTGTCACTTATCTGCAGCCATCAGTTGGAAGGGTGACCTTGGGCAATGAAGAATGCCAGAGATGAATGTATTTATCATACCATAGCCTTGAAAATACCATTTGATTAACACTGTAAAGTTACGAAGCCTGGAGTTCTATGCACATTTATATGAGGCATGTAGGCCTAAGTGTTATATGTTATATTCATGGGTCTCTCTTTAAATAAAGGCCTACATTTTCTTTGGTGGGTTAACAATTCCATACAATCAGGACCAATATCAGCTACATTTGTTTGTATGATGTTGCATTCCAATTTTGCCTTCTCACTTCTTTGTGGCACTTCCTTGACACTTAATGTTTTACTTAATTTGGTGGAGAAAAAAAACATGTTTCTATGAATTCTCTCTCTCTCTTTCTCTCTTTCACACGCACCCGCACACACGCGCGCACACACACACACACACACACACACACACACACACACACACACACACACACACACACACACACACACACACACACACACACACACACACACACTGACACACACACACACACACACACACACACACACACACACACACACACACACACACACAGTGGCATTTGACACATATGAGGCCCCTGCACAAACATTATCTCCGCCTCCTTGCCTATAGCGGAGATAACGCTCAAATAATTATGCACCACTATTATCTAAGAAGAGTGCATTCTCTCCACCGCATACAGACTCAAAAATAACTTAGGCTAAAATACGGAGAAGGAAGTCGGATGAAGAGGCGCAGGCAGACAGAGAGATGTTTCGGAGTTCGGTTGTATTTGCAGAGTACAGAATACAGCAGAAGACAAGCAGGAGCCTGGATAAGGCATGTGGCTCAGGAGGTAGAGCAGGTCGTCCAATGATCTCTGGGTCGGCGGTTCGAATCCCGGCTCCTCCTGTCCACATGTCGAAGTGTCCTTGGGCAAGACACTGAACCCTACATTGCCTCCAATGAGTCGGTTGGTGTATAAGCTTGCCACCATTGGTGTGTGAATGTGGTAAGTGAGGACGCTGGCGACGGTTTGCCGCTTCACCTCCCAATGTATGAATGAATGAACCATTGTAAAGCGCTTTGAGCACTTGGAAAAGCGCTATAAAATGCAATTCATTATGGCTGACCACCGTGCAGGTGGCCAGCCCAACTGAACACCATCCTTACATTGAGTCAGAATAGGTCCATGCACAAAGCTGAGGGACAGACAGTTATTTAGGGCAACCCCTTGCAAGGACACCCACATGATTGACACCATAACCGGCAGCTTTAGTTGGAAATAGGCAGCCCCTAAATGCTATCTTTATGATAGATCAACATTGGCCAGGTTCATCCTAGAAGACCTAGCCTGCAGGTGTCATGACATAATGTTTAAGCAGATGGTCCGCAACTGAAACCATCCATAGAAAGAGCATGAAGCTTGCACTTAATTTATAGACTATAGCTGTCCCATAAATGTGACTGTCTGGTGGTCTGACTGTGCCATCCACCTAATTTTTTGTTTTGTTTTAAGTAGGCCTACATATGTATATTCGATGTGAATGGCACTATAGGTAAAGTATTGCTGTCACTATATAGTACCTGCCTACTTCCTCCAGGGACACGTAGCAGCAGCCTACAGGTTCTGGAGCATTTGGACCACCGGCTGACATCACTACCGCCTCACTCACAGTCACAGACAAGACAACACACAGAGACAGACACGTACAGACAGATGATGTCATCATCAGACCGCTACCTGCTCCACCATGGACTCCTCTTACCCAGCATCGCTCACACCGAGGAAAGCCTCCGGTACGCCCGTGATTTCGCCGTGGAGGACAGCGACGTGTTCGCTGTAACTTATCCCAAGTCAGGTAGGTTTGCCCATGCAGCAGGAGGCTCATGAATGACATGCTGTGTTTGTTTACGCACGTGTTCAATCATGTCAGGAGGACGTGGTCCGCATGCGCTATAGCAGCAACAGAAGGTTTATTTGTTTTAGTCCATTCTAACAGTTAATTGTAATCGGCATTCTTCTATGGCAGCAGTGATAAATAAACAATGATTAGGTTACGAGGAGCATCATCGTGTAGCAGCAACCTTACGCATGACAGTGACACCTACCGTAGGCTACGCGTCTCTGCGCGTAATCCTGTGTGTGTGTGTGTGTGTGTGTGTGTGTGTGTGTGTGTGTGTGTGTGTGTGTGTGCGTGTGCGCGTGTGTGTGTGTGCGTGTGCGTGTGCGTGTGCGTGTGTGTGTGTGTGTGTGTGTGTGTGATTGATTGATTGATTTAAATATTTATTAACAGTTTGTAGAATTTACAGTACATTTTAAGCACAAACTCAATACAAAGACTGTCAACTGTGAGTGGACGACCCAATTAAGCATTACACGTGTTTACAACAGGGTCCACATTGTTCAATTCATCAAAACATTTAAAGACAGACATTTAGAGACATACAAATAGACATTTCTATGTAGCTAAAGTACAGAACAGGAATTCATCATATGGGAAGCAAAAAAGGGAAAAGATACAATATACAGTGAGGGAAAATGGGGGGAGGGGGGGAGGGGGGGGGGGATTCAGATTTTACAGAGGCCAGTTTCGAATTGCAGCCATCCGTAGGTGCCCTTTGAGAGCGGTTTTGAAGGAGTCAAGGGATTCACATGTCTTAATGACTGTTGGTAGGGCGTTCCACATTTTGGTGGTATAGGAGCGAAAAGAATTTAGTCCCTTGTTTGTGCCGAATCTGGGTTGTACATGGTTTGTTGCACTCCCTCTGGTGTTGTGGGTGTGGACTTCGTTTACATTAAGGAAGTATTTAGACAGGTACATGGGTATCTTGGTGGTGTATCGAATCTTGTGGACCAGACCCATTGCAAGATGCTGTACTCTGTCGTCGACCCTAAGCCATCCCAGCCTGTCAAAGTGGGCAGGGGTGAGGTGGGTTCGGGGGGTGAGGCCAAGTAGGAGCCTGACCAGTTTGTTTTGGGAGGTCTGGAGCCTTGTTTTAAGGGCCTTTGAGGTGCTGTGGTACCAAGAGGTGGATGCATAGTCAAAGAAACCTTGTACGAGGGCTCCTGTTAAGGTCTTCAAGGTGTTTTTGCTGACCAGTGAGGAGATCCTGTAAAGGAATCTTGTTCTTTGATTGACTTTTTTGATTACGTTGGTGGCCATTTTATCACCGGAAAGATTGGCCTCCAGGATGGAACCTAGGTAGGTAATTTCATCTTTTCGTGTGATAATATTGTCACCCACTCTAACCAAGAAGCCATCTGCCTTGCTGAGTTTACTATTTGATCCGAAGAGGATGGATTCAGTTTTTCCCAGGTGTAAGGATAGTTTGTTATCAGCGAGCCAGGTGCAGATTCTACCGAGTTCAGAGCTGAGGGTCTTTTCAACCTGCAGTTTGTTCCTGTCCGAGACCAGCAGTGCTGAGTCATCTGTGAACAGGAACAAGTTGCAGTCACAAGCTGAAGTCATGTCGTTAACATAAATTAGGAACAGTAAAGGCCCTAGTATGCTTCCTTGTGGGACGCCACAGCTCACTGGGAGGGGAGGGGACAGTGTTCCGTTCACCTCCACCATCTGTTCTCTCCCCTCCAGGTAGGATTGCATCCAGCTCACTGATGTGCTATCAAAACCAATAGCTTTAAGCTTGTTAACCAGTATGGAGTGGTTCACGGTGTCAAAAGCCTTTTGGAGGTCCAGCATGACCATGCCGCAGTATTTTCCATCATCCACCTCGTGTTTGATGTGATCGCTCAAATAGAGGAGGCATGTGTCAGTGGAGTGGGATGTTCTGAAACCAGATTGGAACTCGTACAGCAATTTATTAGAGGCAAGATACTTTTCAACCTGTCCATAGACTATTTTTTCCATCACTTTCGAGATGGAGCTTAGAATAGAAATAGGGCGGTAGTTGCCGGGTTCTAATTTACTTCCTTTTTTGTACAAGGGGGTTACTTTGGCCAGTTTAAAATCTTGGGGGACCTGTCCCTGTTTGATGGAGAGGTTAACTATGTGGGTGATGACTGGAGCTATGGAAAAGGCTGAGTCTGTGTGTGTGTGTGTGTGTGTGTGTGTGTGTGTGTGTGTGTGTGTGTGTGTGTGTGTGTGTGTGTGTGTGTGTGTGTGTGCCCTACAGGCTGACATTTTAGACATGGTGTGTGGGAATAAAGTTGCTGTCCTCGTCCAACAAGTTAATTTGTATCCATCGTAACCAACCGTGCACGCATGCAGACAGACAGACAGTACCTCCCATTTGGCACCGACTGCGCTGTAGATACGGCCGGGTGTTTAGTCTGAGACAAACGTCCTCCACAGTCCAAACTAAGTGTAGTGTATAGTAGCCTAGTAGCATTATTATGATCTAGACTAGAGCTACATATCTCTGAGGCTGGTTGTTTGTTTCAAATCATAATGGAAGCGTCTGAGGAGAAGTATCTCCTCCACCGTGGACTGCTGCTGCCCAGAGAGACGCACACCGCGGACAGTTTGACATTTGCGCACGAATTCGAGTTTCGGGACGATGACATTTTGGCCGTCACCTACCCGAAGTCAGGCAAGTTGGCCGCATGTAGAGTATAGGGGTACTAGCGGCTGTCACTTTTTAATTGTCGACTCTCAAGTAATTGCGATGAACTATTTAATTGTGTTTCTGTTGTTTGGGACATTATGATTTGACATTTCTGTTTGGCTTTCAGGCTTCATAAAAAAAAAAGTTGCACAGGGCATGCAGATACGACAAATAACATACATAGCCTGCACATTTACTTATTTGATAGCCTACTTTAAAAAAGAATGTCATACATGGCGAAAGTATCGCCACTGTACAAGCTCTAGTTTCTAGCTCAGCATTCTTCTTTCTTTCTTTCTTTCTTTCTTTCTTTCTTTCTTTCTTTCTTTCTTTCTTGCCATTTGATTCTTGGATCCCAAGAACCAATTCAGCTGGGAAGTCAACATCCACATGGGGTTGATAATAGCATGGTGAAGTACTTAAGTTACTGTAGCCTACAAACATTCAGTCTTGCCTGAGAAAATATGCCAGAGAGAGCTTTTCCTTTCGCAGATAAGTAAGCATGGGACCGAGGCTACAGAGAGAGTGACCACTGCAGCTTGAAAGACTAGTCTGACCAGTGACCGGACTGTGCTCCGCTCGAACAACTGCCTATAATCTTTCAAAGCACAGCAGAGCAGCATACCTGCCTCAACATGACACAAGAATGAGGAAATAGCTGAGAGAGAGAGAGAGAGAGAGAGAGAGAGAGAGACACTGTAGGCTACACTCTATTTATTACTGTAATGGATTTAAAGTATGTAATACACTCCAGGGGGCAGCCCTGCAGCCACAAGCCTGGAGGGGGGGGGGGGTCATTATTAAAGCATGTTTTAACCCATTCTGACCTGAGATCAGATTCTAAAAATGTCTTCCTGGCAGTTTTCTGAAAAAGCTATGTTTCTATGTCAGTCGTAGCGCGCGCTATGAGCTTGTAGATCTGCTATTTTTCAATAGCTAAAGCATAACATAATGCTAACACCAAAAGGGGTTCCCGCCCAGAATGGGTTTTAATAATGTATTCATGAAAACGTATTGAAATAATTTCAATAATGTTCAGAATAGCAAAGATTGCCAAGAAGTGCTTGTAGAGCAGCTATTTTCACTGTTTTTCTTTTGCAATCTAATCTAGCAATGGGGAAAGCACAGCCAGAGGCTATGGCTATGGTTGTGAATCCATGTCATGGAAACATTTGGGAACCCCTGGGGTAAACAACACCTTGTGTCAGGGTTCCCACGGTTACGGAATTCCTGGATAAGCCACGATGAGATTAGAAAAAAAAAGATATTTTCCAGGCATGGAAATGGATTGGAATTGGGGAGAATGTTTTAGGAAAGTCTGCTGTCTCCATCGGAACACATGAATTGTTTGGATCTTTTCCTACAAACCACTAGGTTCCCATGCAGGTTCTCCAGAGTTAGTGTCGAAGTATTCTTGAGCAAGACTCTGAACCCCTAATAGAGTGCCGAATTCCTGACGTCACTCGCTCGTCCCCTCGATTCCCCTGGTTCACGGAAGTAATTTCTCTATGGAGAATAACATGGGGTCATCTTAAAATCGTTTCATATAAGCGTTGTGGACGTGGTCTAAAAATAAACAAGCGCTGCACTGTGGCGACATGGACTATTGCATGCGGGCCCTTTGTCTAAGACAAATTTCTTCCTCGGGAGACTAATAAAGTATATCTCATATCAAGCTGTCTCTCACAGTCTCTGCGTTATTGTCAGGGAGGTCAGTCACTCATATATGATACAGAAAATGTAACTAATTCAGTAGCAGTAACAATAGCGTTTTCTCTCAGTCAGTTGATTCTTCATATCCATGTGAGCCTGGATGATTTGTTTATTTTTGAGTGGTGCAACCACTCCAAGGAACAGCAATGTCCGTGTTCACCTATGCATGTGTTCACCTATGTGTGTCTGTGTTGGTTAATGAGCACCAGTATATGACTATGAGTACCAGTAGGGGCGCTGTTGTGCCAGAAACAGAGAGAGGGATAGTGTTCAAACACAGTTTCACTTCACTTCGCCCTCTACCGATATTGATGTCAGACTCTGGTGCTCTATTGCTCCTGATGTGCAGGTTGGTGCCTTGCATGGTTTCCTCCGCCATGATCGGTGCATGAATGGGTGAACAATGTCTACTGTATGTAAAGCACTTTGGAAAAAAGCGCTATTGAAATGCACCATTTTCCATTCACCATTTTCATGGCCCGGCCCTGGCTCATGCTGTGTTGTGGTTCCACAGGTACCACCTGGATGCAGGAGGTCCTGCCGTTGGTGTTGAACGGGGGGGATCTGACTCCGGTACAGACCATTCCCAACTGGGACAGAGTCCCGTGGCTGGAGGAGACCCGGCTAGCCATAGTGGCAGAGCGCTTGCCAACGCCGCGCGCGCTGGTGTCCCACCTGCCCTATCACCTCATGCCCAAGTCCTTGGATAGCTCCAAAGCCAAGGTACGGCACTGAAGGTGCGAGGGGTTCTCCATGTGCAAACTCTCAAAAACTCCTATAGCGTATAGTGAGAATGTCTATGACGTCTTCGTCACTGCAGTTTCAAGAAAGAGAAAGACAAGGAAAGAAACAAGAATTGATGACGTCAATTAATTACCAGCTGCTGCCTTCTGTCCCATGGCTGAGAGGCAAAAAACTGAAAAAAGTGTGTGGTTGCCTAGAGAGGGGCAGTCGATAGTGTTTTATTGACATCATCAGCTAGCAACCCAATGCTAACGTGAGTAGCATTATGACTTGATCAATCAAAAGCACTATAATAGACCAATTGCCGTTGATCTATGGCAATGGCTTTAAGCGTCGTATTTATTAATTGCCGTTGATCTACGCCAAGGGCGTTATAAGTGTTTTTACAATGTGGTTATTGTTGGATTTGCATATAATTCAGTCATGGATGCCTCATAGATGACTGATGTCATAGGCTATTAGACCCTGTCTTGTGACATGATATATTACTGAACCAAATTGTTGGATTAAACTGAAATAGTATTTGACAGATGTTGTGTGTTGTGTATCCTAGGTGATTTATGTCAGCAGGAATCCCAAGGACGTCATGGTGTCGTCCTACCACTTCCATAAGATGGCCAGTTTCCTGGACGACCCCGGAACCTTCCACGAGTTCATGGATAAGTTCCTGGAGGGGAAAGGTCAGGGGTCATCTCACACACAAGTCTCATTTCAGACGGCTTGTACCCCGATCGCAAGACGGCGATGTGATGCATTGCAGATCGGCTATTTTCAGTGAACAACACCATCATAATTATACATACGACAAAGTATAAATACATCCTGGGGCAGTACTACTTTGTTTTAACAATATGAAGTTTTCTTCATTTCCTGAAAAAAGTATATTTTATTTCCTGAAAAATGAACATTTTGGAGGTATAGCTGGTTTCTGCCCGACACCAGAGTAATTCAAGAATGAACTAAAAACCTATACCTTTTCACATCAGCCTTTGAAATCACCTAGTCTGAACCTGAACCAAGCACAACATTACATTGCTCATTGTTTTTGTCTTAAATTGCCTATATTGTTTTGTGATTTGTATGCATTGCAGTACTTATTTATTTTTATTATCGCGCCTTGTTTTTATGTACAGCACTTTTGTGATATTGGGCTATAAATCAAATTTGACTTGACCTTGCGTCGACACAGAAGGTTTGTATTCGTCCCTTCACTAATAGAAGAGGTGAATGGGAAGCAAATGCATGTCCAGGAGAAGCCTAAATGAGACTTTATTGTCACGTGTAAGAATCGAGTGAAACCTATTTCTTGTGCGAGCCGAGCTCTCGATATCGCAGTTAAGCTCACTCAGCTTGTGTGCTTGTAGATCTGCAATGTCTGCACCCTGTTTGCACCTAGAGTTCATGTGGTTAATCATTGTCTTAGTGCTTTTAGAGAATATTGAGAGGAGTTATTCTGTACACGGCATGGCTCTGCTGACTGTGTTTTTATGTGCAGTGCTGTTTGGAAAATGGACAGACCACGTGAAGAGCTGGAGACACACGGAGCTGGGAGACAGAATTCTCTACCTCACATATGAAGAAATGGTCCAGGTAATGGGAAACTGTCCTGTCTGTCTGTCTGTCTGTCTGTCTGTCTGTCTGTCCGTCCGTCCGTCCGTCCGTCCGTCCGTCACACTGTAAATCATTTTTGATGTGTTCACTGTCCCGAGGTTTGTTTCCATATATCCTGTCTCTCTGGTTGCAACCATAATAAAATGTAATGACGGTCCTTTATCATATGCATTCCATGCCCCAGACAGACTGAAAGATGGAAGGGGGGTATAGGGTGTGCCTCCTGGTGGAGATTTGTTTCATTCATTCATTCAAGTTTTATTTATTCTCGAAATTACACTGAGTAATCAAACTCCTTTTCAGTGTCGTCAAGTAATACAATCAAATAGAAAAAGTGAAAAACATCACATTTGTGGGCACACTGGGCACACCTTCTAGTACAAATGGATTGGACAAAACATACCACTTTTTAAAATAATTAATTTATTCCCCTGTGCACGTGAAACAAAAAGCAACGTTTGGCTGCACTGTAGCACCCTTCCTTTTTAATGTTGATGAAATGAGCTTTTAGCCAATTTTCGTTCTAAATACAAACAGGGAGTGAGTTGTGTCATGTGGTGGATGTTAGAATTTTCTTCTAATCAATCTAATCTTTTATCCAAAAGTGTCTGGGCTACATACTTGACTTTCTACATGCATCAAGGTTCAAGGTTCTTTATTATTTGTCTCCCGAGGAAGACATTTGTCTTAGACAAAGGGCCTGCATGCAAGCGTAGCCCTTATGTCCATGTCGCCGCAGTGCAGCGCCACATACATCTTTCTTGCATCATAGAAAGATCAAGTAAGATGATAATACTCGGCTGTGCAAGCACGTTTCTGTGTGGGGGTGGCGGGGGCTTGGGCCAGGCACATCATGAGTGTGCAACTGTGCATCCGTCTTATTTCCTGTATCTGTTCTTGACTGCTGACAAGTCTGTATCAGATTGGACCACCCACTTCCTGTTTCCATTGATCTAAGATTAAAATTTGCTCTGGTTTTGAGTCTCAGCGAGTCATGTGTAGCATTTCTGTGTCTGTGGGCCAGGGCCACGGTAAAACGAAATATCTTGATTCATATGTTTTCCCACGTTCTATAACAATATTTCATGGAAGGACCCCAAACATTACCTGTATTTGGCCGCCAACCCCCATCTGCAAATATGTTGTTGAGTTAAAACGTTCACTCTGAAAGAATATATATTCAAAGATTTGCACCACATTTTCACGCATTTTCAAAAATAGCAGACCTACATAGCACTCAGTGCCGCGCTATGAGCTTGTAGATCTGCTATTTTTCAATAGTTAAAGTATAACATCATCATCATCATCATCATCATCATCATACTATAATTCAGTCAATGTCTGTGTGTGTGTCTGTCTGTCAGTCTCACAACGGGTAAGGGCTAGTAATGCTTAAAACACCAAAAGGGGTTCCCGGCCCAAAATGGGATAATATAACAATAACGAAGTGTGTGTGTGTGCGTGTGGCTGTGTGTGTGTGTGTGTGTGTGTGTGTGTGTGTGTGTGTGTGTGTGTGTGTGTGTGTGTGTGTGTGTGTGTGTGTGTGTGTGTGTGTGTGTGTGTGTGTGTGTGTGTGTGTGTGTGTGAGTGTGTGTGTGTGTGTGTGTGTGTGTGTGTGTGTGTGTGTGTGTGTGTGTGTGTCCATCCGTCCGTCTGGTCCCAGGACCTGCGTGGATCTGTGCGGCGCGTGTCAGACTTCCTGGGCCGGGCTCTGGATGAAGAGGCCATGGAGAGGATAGCAGCACAGTGCTGCTTCAACAACATGAAGACCAACTGCATGTCCAACTACTCGCTGGTCCCTCAGGACATCATGGACAACAGCAAGTCCCCCTTCCTCAGGAAAGGTGACTGTAACTCTACTAACTTCCACACGCCAGGCACATGACACCACACCATACATGGGACCGTACATTCTGTCTTCAGGGAGAGTACAGTAGCCTACTAGTAAGCATGCCTTCAGTGGTGGAAAGTAAAGTACTGTATAACTAAGTACATTTTAAGTATTCTACTTGAAGGGATAGTTCACCCTATGGATTATTCACCCCATGGAGACTTGAATTCATGGGTATTCTTTTTGTTTTTGTTGCATTCCAAAGCCAATTGTGTGCGTGCGTGATCTTGCTATTGTTATTTCCACATTATACAGTCAGGAAAAGACCCGCAAGTGAGTGAATGTTGAGGCCAGAAGACCGCACCAATGTAACTACCGGTAGTCACAAGTTCACAACTGACTCCTTGCTACAAAACAGTTTTAAGGTCAACTGTACCAATGCAACTCCTATTACTTCATATTTGGGATGGTGACACGCGCCACCTAGTGTTAAGACAAAGACGCCGCAGGGAGCAGTGGAGCAGCAAAATGTAAACACAAATTAAAATACCAGTAACCACACAGTACTGTGTGTGTGTGTGTGTGTGTGTGTGTGTGTGTGTGTGTGTGTGTGTGTGTGTGTGTGTGTGTGTGTGTTCTACTCTATGGCTCTGAGTCATGGACACTTTCAAAGAAATTAGTTAAACTGTTGGATGGCACTTACACCCGCCTTCTAATGAGAGCGCAAAATCTGTCTTGGAAGAGCCACCCATCGACTAATCTAATATCCGGCAACCTTCCCCGTGTTTCTTCACTAGTCCGATCCAGAAGAACACAGTTTGCCGGCCACTGCTACAGAGCTGACAATGAGGTTATATCTTCCATTCTTCTCTGGAGCCCTGCCTCAAAGCAGACCAGAGGTAGAAAACTGTCGTTCCCTGATGTCATCGCTATACTATAGGGACACATGCATCAGTAAGCAGGAACTGCATGGGGAGTGGGGATGGCAATGAAGGACCGGAAAGTCTGGCGTGCCATTGTGAAATCCATGATCTCGACTCGAAAAATGATGATGATGATGATGATGATGATGATGATGATGATGATGATGATGATGATGATGATGATGGTGTGTGTGTGTGTGCGTGTGTGTTCCAGGTGTTACCGGAGACTGGAGAAATCATTTCAGCGCGGAGCAGGAGGCTCAGTTCTCAGCTGTCATCAGCAGAGAGATGGAGGCAGAGGAGCTGTGGGGCCCGGAACCCTCCCCACCTGCACACCAATGACGACTCAACAAAACGACGTTCACATTAATGGATGGTTCCTCTCACCGTTTCTATATAGTAGAGTTAACGTGGAATCTAATCACATGAACTCTAGCATACCTATTCCGGAGAGAACAATTCGCTTTTTTTCAGTGAAGAGATTTGATATACTGAGACATGGACAGTACTAGCACAGTGGTTCCCAAAGTGGGTTCCAGGGGTCCCCAGCTAAATGATAGTAGAGTATTGACACTTGTGAATGTAAGCTTCAGGATCCATGCAGACTGTATTTTATTCCAAATATTTTATGCATTTTTTCCACCCAGTGTCAATTCTCTAATGTAATCCTGGGCGCTACACTTCCTCTGCCAACCTGGGGGGACAGCGGGCTGACCTCATGCTTCCTTCTATGCATGAGGAGTCCAAGCTGCTTCTTTGACAGGGGAGAGTTTCCCCAGCCGGACGTAGCGTGGTAGGTTTTAGCTATCCCCCACCCCTAATGAAAGTGTACTGAAGTACTGTGCACGTGCATTAGAATGGAATTGAAATCATTATAACTGGCTAACGCCATGATATATTGAATATCTTGTCTGTGTCAGGCAGAAATCTGTCCAAAACCATTGGGCTTTTCAACCATTGGCTTTTCTGATGATACAACTCATACGCTGTGTTCTCTCGAATCTGTCGAACATCAGATAACCGCATACAGTAGTCTCACCATGGCTGGAAACGTTATCGTACCAATCCATTAATCGCGACAGATGTTGGATAATCAAAATGACACCATTCTACGAATAAACCTACCATTTCACTCCATTATGGGAAAAACAAGAATTATATTCATAACTGCCAGGTGCAACAAGGTCTTGTAGCACCCGTTTCCGTTCGTTTCCGACGTTATTTTGTTGGTTCACCACTGTGTTATGGTTGTCCTCTAGCTCCAGTTAGCTCATAACATTAGCTTCTGTTGCCACTCGCTCTACGTTGCAGCCTTTAGACTACCATTGGCTTAGGCAGCCAATCATTGTCTTTACGATCGTCAGTAGTGGTAGGCTCAAATGTAGTCCAGTTCTTTATCAAGCACCTGGCAAAAATAACCTGTGTTCCAATAGATCCTATAGTTATTCCAGTATTTATTTACAAGCTCTAATACTTAAAGTTAAATATTTATGAAAACCCACAGACACACTTTCACAAAATATATCAAAAGTAGTGAAAAAAGTGTACTTGTACTTGCTTGTACAGTAGGCCTACATGGGCCATTTTCTCTACTTTTCCATGACACTCTTGTACAACGTAGTAGGGCATTATTTTAAGAAAAAACGAAAAGGTTGAAATATGGAGATAGCTAGGCTACATGGTTTCTTTCCAATAGAGGAAAAAAACAAACATTTCTCTACTATCTGGAATGTCAAATAACCTCACAGATGTTTTGTATATTTTGGTTATTTTATACAAGGTATTTCAGGTGTGACTTTTGTACTTTGAATGGACTCGTCTTACAGCTACAACTTCCAAGTTATGTAGCAAAGTCAATCAGTGTAATGGATTAGAAAAGTGTATCCAGAGTTTTTGCAGCTTTGCAACCAGCAGATGACAGCTATGTTTGATTTGTGGATTTGATTTATATCCAATTGAGTGCATTACTCAATAAAAATGAAATAAAATAAATGATTGTTTTGCACAACTCTGTACCTTTAAATCCAGTCTAAAATAGTAACGTTGTGTTCTCTCCTGCCTTTTATTGTGGTAGAAGATAGGCTATCTTGTTTTATTTCTTAATTTTATTATGCTTTTAATCCCTTTTAAAGGGATATGTCACTTTCAACATGTTTGGTGTCATCGGGGTTTGTATAACCCATTGTGACTTCAACCTCCATTTTAACCATGATGGACTCATCGAAAACACTTTTATTCAATTACGTTTTTCCACAAAATTACTAAATAATTGATGATTGAAAAAAATACAGAAAAATATTTAAAATGCCTTATGATTTATGTACATTGAATATAGCCTTTGTGTATGGAATGTGCTTTCCAATTAGTCACCTAGCTTGTAGATCTGCTATTCTTGGAGCGCAACACTGCATCAATTAGACGTCACCTTCCTACCTTTCTGGTAGGAGAGCAGTGGTTATCAAAGTGGGTTCTGGGGACCCTGAGGGTGCTTTGAGGGGTTTCCAGAGGACCACTACTGACTTGCTTCAGAACCAGACATGACATTGAGGGCAGACGAACGACCCCAAGAGTCCACCTCGAGGAAGTGTGGTGTGTGGTGTGTGTGAGGAACAGGTAGAACTAGAAAAAGTGCCCTTCCGGGCACAGGTCTCCACCAGGTTATCCACAGATCCGTGCAGTTAGAGGTAAAAACACTTTTCGGCCAGTTATAGCGCCACCTTGAGGCTGAGTTGAAATTGTTCATGTGGCATTTCGTCCTCGGCCTAGTGGGAATGTGGGTGCACAATTTCACGGAAATCACGCGATGTGTTCATGATTTGCAGCATTTTGTTTGAAACTGAGCACTCCTGTGAACTTTGGAAGCCAATCTTAACCAATCAGGATGGAGTGTGATAAATCTGAAAGACCCGTTTCGTTGAATGGCTCTAGAGAGACTGTGTACCAATTTGCGTGATGTTTGGACAAAATCTGTAGGTGTACTGTGCAAAAACTTGTTTTGCACAAAGCGGCCTCTTGGTGGCGCTATAACAGGCCGTTCTGGAAAGTTTGGGGCAGAGGTTCATCGTTGGCATCCAGGGAGTGTGTGTGCAAAATTTGGCATCGACCGGGTTAACGGTGAAGTTTTTGCACAAAGCGGCCTCTTGGTGGCGCTATAACAGGCCGTTCTGGAAAGTTTGGGGCAGAGGTTCATCGTTGGCATCCAGGGAGTGTGTGTGCAAAATTTGGCATCGACCGGGTTAACGGTGGCCGAGATTAGCCTGTCACGGACACACGGACGGGCGGACGGACGGACACACAAACGGACGGACGGAGTGCAAAACATACTCTCCCCACATGCCTTCGGCCTGGTGGAGACAATAAAATGTTAAATGGTGCATGTATTTAGTGCTTTTTATTTTTTATCCAAAACGCTTTACATAGATCAAGATTCAAGATCATGCATTACACACACACACACACACACACACACACACACACACACACACACACACACACACACACACACACACACACACACACACACACACACACACACACACACACACACACTCTCTTCGCTCTTGGCCACAATTGGTTCGTGTCTGGCCACGCGAGAACCAATCAGAGCAGCGCAGCCTGCTACGTAACACTTATGCGCCGGTGCTGGGCTCCTTACTATGAAACGTGTAAACAAAAGATTTAACACTAACAGTAAGTCAGTCAGTACTGTCTGTAACACAGTAACACTAGTAGTAAGTCTGCTCGTTGAAAGACGCGGAGAAGAATAATGGACCCGTTGGACCAACACATCATCATGGATGTGAATGATTACTGTCGTTTCTGCAGTGAGCCTGTACGAATCGCTGGACAATTTAAGCACTCTAAACACATCTTTGAGAAAAAAGGCAGGGACAAAACTATTTTCGAGCGACTTCAGGGTTTAGACTTGACGTTAACGAAACGCCGGGACATGTCATTTCGCTCCTGCTGTAAGTGTGATACAAAGGTAAACCGGTTAGTAAGCGCATTGCCGGATTTCAGAAGGTGGGAGCGGGCTGAAAGAGTGTCCGTTTCGTCGGATCCAGCAGCGTCCAGCAATGGTTCGGATCCAGCGTTGTCATCGGGCCCCCCCTCGCCATCACCAACACCATCCAGCTATGATTCATCTTCTGCAGATAAAAGGTCCCGAGTCGTGACACCAACCAAAACGTCCGGGAGGACATTGAAAAAACTTCGCCCAAGTCCACCTAGTCCTGATCGCCATGCCTCCCCAACAGCAAAGCGAAGTATTACCGAGGTAAGAAAGATTGTTCTTTGTTTGTTAGTGTATGCTTATCCTTGGCGTTACATTTACTTGGACTTTACTTTTTTGTATTGACTTGTGCTTTTAAAACGTACCCATTCTACATACTGTGGAACTGAAATTTAAAAAGAAATCAATCAAACATAGCAACTACTACTCTATTTGGAAAGACTTGCACTGTGTAGTTACATGTTTTTTGGCCTCACTCAAACAAAGACAATCATTTTAGTACACTACAGTACAGGGACCATCCCATCCCCCCACAAAGGTTGGCTTGTGTTGTCCAACGTCGGCTGATTCGGTCTGGCTTATTAGCCAGGCTACTTGTGTTGTGCCATAACGTCTTTTATCTTGTACAGAGGCTAGTTGCTATGCTACACAATCTTCATGCTTGTGCTTTCATTGTTACATCCTGTGACTACTAAAGAGTGGCCATGTTGTTTGTCTTCCTTAGTTCAGACAATACAGAAGCATAGAAATTAACAAGAATATAAATGACTTTTCAATAGTTGCCACCTACTTTCTTATTAAAAACCATACCTGTGTGAAGTGAGGGGCGTTAATATATTAAAGTCTATCTCATGTTGATTAGGTGATATAAAACAAACGGTGCCAACACAATTTACACAAACATTAAACGCCATTAACACTGAAGAGATAAATGTCACATTATAAAATTGTTCATGCGTTTACTAAACAAACTTTGAACTAAAGACAAACATTAAACCTGTGTATAGGAGGGGCCAGCGCCCCTCAAACAAACGGTAAATTGAGCAAATAATAAATAATACACTCAGTACACCATAAGGACAGGGCTGTTGTGTGAGACTGAGATGGAAGGGGTGGTACTGGTGTTGCTTCCCTTTACATGTTCAGAGATGAGGGGGGTTGGGCAGTGACTTGGACAGCTTTACTCAATATTTTAGATCGAATCAGGATGGTGGAATTTCTGAAACTGGGATGATGTTTAATGGAATGTTCCTCTTTTTTTTTTCTTCCCCAGGTGGTCACGAAGTTCCCCTCAAAAAGTGTTACCAAGGTCAGTCAACCAGAAGAGGCTGGGATCGTGACCAACGTCGCCAATCAAAAATGGAAGACGGCTGCAAAGCAAATCCTCAAGCACAAGGAGCTAGCGGAAGAGGTCAAGGAACAGATTCTACATTTAGTTGACGTCGAATGCAAAGCCCTCTGTAAGCACGACAATGGCTGCATGCTGTTGAGGACGGCAGCAGGGGATCTCGAGGCCTTTTCTTTTGAACACTTGGAGTCAGATCTCAAACGTCTATCGCCATTCTTGCTGTCCATTCTTTCCACCGTCGCCAACGGTTCCCGGCATGTTACTTGCACTGCAGCCGCTATAGCGGTGAGAGGAAGAGAGAACCGCATGTCGGCTTTCGCTTATCACATAAACGGCATACTACAGCATGGGGGGGCTAAGAAGGCCGTCTTTGAGAGCCTGAGCAAAATGGCCATCACAACCAGTTTCAGTTGTGCTACATGGAAGCAGAAGGAGTTGGCGAACACGCGTGGAGAAACCGGAGATGCTGTCCAAGCCCTAAAGCTGCACCTTGACGAGCACCAGAAGGAGCACGGCACGGACGTGGAAATGAGTTTAATTACTCAGTGTAATTTTGAGGATAAATAAATAACTTGAATGAATGTGGAAGCTGTCGTATGTCACCTCCCGTCAAATTGTCCTTTAACAGATCTGACTTTGAGCAGGTCTCGCCACTTCGTATCCAACAACCATTGCTCCGGGCTGCCAAATTTAAGTTGTCCGCGTCCACTAAGGATTTCAGCATTGTCGATTCGTCGTGGACTCCGGGCTGAAAGGCAGTTAGTCTGAGTTTTGTAGCTTCTCCCCAAATGGAGGGAATTTTGTGATTTTGTGATTAAAAGAGATGAAAGGATTGGGTACTGTGTTTGAGACTTATTTAGCCTGACCCCACTAATGAAGAGCCTTTCAAGCAGTGCTTTTTCTGGTTTTGTCCTCTTAGCAGTTTTTGTATTGACCTGTACATTCCCTGAACTGTGCCCCATTCTGCATAATGTTGTTAATACATTTTTCAATCAAACGCCTCCTCCAGCATGACAATGCCCCCACCTGCTGGGCAAGAGAGGTCACTGAATGGTTGAAGAGCATGGAACTTAGTCAAAATCTGAGATTGCCAAGGCCTAATAAATCAATAATATCAGAACCAAATTGAGTATTTCTTTGAAAACCAAAGTATGCGTTTGTTTCAGACACATTTTGTGTGGCCGTGACCTTGCTGTTGTAGCATTGGAGGTAGGCCACTTGGAGACTGTTCTCTCCCAGCCTGGAAAGTGGACATGCACTGTGTGAAAAGCCAGTGCCTGGCGTTAGATCCAGAAAGTTATAGGGCATAGCAGTGGTAGCCATTTTCCGGTTCCATCGTTCCAGACCCCATTAATTTCCCCCCCATAGAGATTTACACAAATGTTTATATTAATTATTTTAAGCCTAGAATCAAATCAAGCCACCCAAGATCCATAAAACATTTCATTCTGTGATTTTTCTTTTTGAAATTTTAGTATTTATTAAATATATCCTATATATGATATTGATTAAACATTATTTATTTTCCTTCACGGAATCAAATGTTTTATGCTAACTATTTCCACTATTTTGTAAAAAAAACATTCAAAAGATTAAATGAGATCTGCCCTGTGACTTTTGTGATTACAAAAAAAGGCAAACAGAAATTGTAACGTTCCAATGTTCACTGCAAAGAAACACAATGACATCGTTAATCGCATTTAATTGTGACAATTACTGTAATGGTCAACTTACATTCATGCATCAGAACACATTTCATCAGCCAAATTATCATATTCTAATCTAGGGACTATAGAGCGTCGCAGTCCCGCCCCATGCCAAGGAAATAATTCCCAATGCATTTTCCCCATAGACATTTCAAAAAGTATTTATTTAAAGACCTTTTAAGCCAACTCGAGTTGTGACAAATCATGACAATAAACACAATATTTTGGACCAAACATTACAAAGAAGAAAAACAAGAAAAAAAAGTGTTTGTTGTCATGATTTCTATGAGGAAAATTAACGGGAAATCATTTCCTGGGCCCTGGTAGGGGGGGCAGGACTGCGACACTCTAGGGGAGATGGATTGTACTGGCTGTAAACCAGGGGTGCCCAAAAGGTAGATCGTGATCTGCCAGTAGATCACACAGGCTGTGCAGGTATAGACCACATGACATGGCCATAAAATATTTAATTTAAATAAATAAATAAAGATTTCCGCCAATTGAATAAAGGTGACTTCACTTGATTAATAGACATCAAAAACGGAAGCTCAAACCCAAAATGCAATACTTTGTTTTCAAGAGTGTTCCGCACAAACATCAGTATTACAAAGTTATTATACAAAAACAACCCTACCAATTCCATTTACCCCATCTATTTCCCATTCCAAGTGCGTTTGCCTAATATAATATGTAACTATTTTCAGCAATGGGATAAAATAGTGTAAATAGTGTGGGCACCCCTGCTGTAAACCAATAGGCTCTGGGGTGCCCAAAAAGTAGATTGTGATCTACCAGTAGATCACAAAGGCTGTGCAGGTTAGATCACATGATGCCCCTAAAAATATATTGAAATATAAAAAGGCATCTGCCACTTGAATTAAGGCGTCTTGACTTGATTGACATAAAAAAGGGCCTGTCAGCTCAAACCCGCAATGTCTTCTTTGTTTTCAAGAGTGTTGTGCACAAATGTCGGTAGCATTACAAAGTTATGTACCAAAAGGAAGAAAAAAACTATTCAATTTGACCCTTCTAGTATGTAACATCAGCGCCACTATTCCAAAGGTATATATATCTTTTAACTATTTTCAGCAATGGGATAAAAAAAACCTTTGGTGGGTAGATCTCGTTTAGCTGGGCATTTTGAAAGTAGCATTGAAGTCAAAAATGTGTGGGCGCCCATGCTCTAAATCAATAGGAATGGAAATCACCCCAACAGCCAACACCATTTTACGGGGGAAAAATAAAATACAGGAGGTGCTCAAAGGAGGTGCAGAAAAAGTTTAAAAAGTCGGCTGGTGCTTCAAAGATCAAAGGGACTGAAATTCAGAAGATCCCGAGCAAAAAAGTGTATAGAGTGATAGATCGGTGATCAAATCAATATATCGTTGCTCTGGAGGAAATCTCATTTGAGGTTTTTGATTCTATTCCATAAATCAGTGCTATTGAACACCCTTTACATCTGTGTGTTATTTGAAAATATTGAACCAATGGAAAGTAGTAAAAAAACACATTGGACAGAACCTCTTAACACCCTCAAACTGTCTGCTAAAACAGCTAACTCCAACACCTCTCTCCTTCTCATGCAAGTAATTGACAATATCTAAAGTCACAACACCAACTTTGATGAGGCAGTATTGCATCGTTTCCTTAACCCATTTTGGGCGGGAACCCCGTTTGGTGTTCTAAGAATGATGTTATACTTTAGCTATTGAAAAATAGCAAATCTACAAGCTCATGCTTGTAGGTCTGCTATTTTTGAAAAATCGTGAAAATGTTTGAAATATATATTCTTTCAGAGCGAACGATTTTAACTAAAATCTTTGCTTCTGGGGGGGTCTCTGGAACAACATATTTTCAAATGGGGGTCGGCGGCCAATTACATATATTTTTGGGAGTCCTTGACATGACATTGTTTTCCTGAAAAATGAATACTTTAGTTATGAGTATGACATCCTTGGCTATTTTAGCATGTCCTCTTGGACTGACTTATCCATTTCCATGTGTATATGCTCAAACTGTCTGCACCTCACAGACATGCAGGTTGGTCATGTTTTCTTGTTTTGGGCTCCTGGTATATGTAAACAATAGATAGCAGGTTAACCTTGGAAGAAGTTTACAGTATATGCCTAGTAGAGCTGCCTGCTTAAAATGTCAACAACCCATAGTTGCTCAGGGAACTGCGCAAATCATGATGGTTGACGTGATGACGCTTGGCCCACATAACAGAGAGTGTGGATAAATATAAAATTAAAAGTACTTAAAACGCCATATAGCCTATACTGAGACAGACAAGTCTGCCTGTCTCAGTATAGGCTATATGGACCATGTGCCGTGTGCTTGCCTCATACTTGCCCTGATGAAGACTCATTTGTGAGTCGAAACATGTTGGCGTTTTAACATTCTTAATAAAGTATACCTTGATTTTATATCCACCCTCTACTCATTTGTATACCTTTTGAGTGCTCGGATCGCCGCCTCCTTCATCATCTTGCATAATATCAGTTCCCTGCCACAGGATTGAATACATCCCAAAAACTGCCGGACCAAGTAATACAATTTATTTTCAATGTCTGACTTATTTATTATAGAGTTTTGCACAACAATCAATCAACTTCGGAAAAATAACAGCAATGTCTGACATACAGTACATATATGTTCTCTGTTAGTTGCTGTCACACACATTGTTGCACATGGATAAATAAATCAAATGCATATGTGTTATGTGCTTAAACCTAAACCATTATTGAACATCATGATTATGATTGTGACTTCATCCCAGAGAAGTGGTTTTGTAACTGAATGGCAGGTCATATCATGCATACATAGCCTCTATGGCAGTGGTTCCCAAACGTTTTCATGTCAAGGACCCCCAAATTGACAATAATTAGCCCGCAGATCCCCATTCAAAAATATATGCCAGTGCTCTAAGCAAAGATTCTCAACCCGTTTGAATTTCAAGGACCTCCAGTTTGACATTAGTATACGGACCCCCATTTAACGGCATTTCTATATCTGAGACCCTGATTTATATTGTAAAATCAATGTTAATTTTAACTCTGAAAGTGTACAAAATGGAACCCATTTGGTTCCAATTTGTACACTCTCAGAGTTACAGACCCATAACGGGTCCATTTGGTTCCAAACTATCATTTAGCTGGGGACCCCCTGGAACTCCCTCAAGGACCCCTGGGGGTCCCCGGACCCCCACTTTGGGATACCAAAACCAAATCAATGCCATTTAGGCCTGCCATGCAGTGCTGCTGGTGAGCTTTTGGTGTGCATGGAAAACTCTTCAGGGCCAGGGGTGGGTGGTTCTGGATCAAAAATAAATAAAAAGCATGGTCATTTATTTTGCATTGTGTTTAATTTTCATTAAAACAATTTTTTTTTTTTTTTTTTTGGTAATTTAACTTAGCCAAAAATGAATTACTAATTGTAAGGTGGACATATCTAACAAACTTCCGACAGACAGACAGACAGACAGACAGACAGACAGACAGACAGACAGACAGACAGCCAGCCAGACAGACAGACAGGCAGGCAGCTAGCAGGGTCCTCTCTTTGATTGGATGAAATTGGTATCCCTATTTTCTGTTCACGGAAGTTCTCTAGAGAGATGTGGAGGCCTGTTACTGAACAAACACTCTAGCAATGGTTACTGTCAGAATATAGAGCTATTTAGGCCTGCCCTATACGCCTACATCTCTTTAAGTGGCAGTCTATGGGATCATGCACGCACATGCACACACAAACACACACACACACACACACACACACACACACACACACACACACACACACACACACACACACACACACACACACACACACACACATACATTTAATTGACGCTTCTTACCTAGAACGTGAACTTCTGTGCTGCTCACCACTGGCGCTAGGCACGTCGTGGTGTCTTCGCCCAGCTTACAGGTGTATGTACCCCCGTCAGTCAGCTCGGCTGTGGGGACTACCAGCACAGAAGACGACTCGTCCGTTATGACCATCCGGCCTTCATGCATGGCCTCCCATCGCTCCCATGCTTCACCACATAGGCCCTCTTCAAGTTCTTCTTCCGCCCTCTCCTGATACTTCGGCATCAGCTGATCGTACGTCTCCCGATCATACGCGGCCCACATGGGGGAGTGTTGCACGGGAACACCGTCCTTCAGCCAGGTTAAGATCCCCTGTTCATGAGCTAGAGCAAACATTGTCAAATTAGATGAGGATGTGTGACAGAAATGTATTCCCTGTCCTGGTATGAGTATTGAAATAAAACTATACATCATGGTTAAAATCTGGTTGATAATTTAACCCTCATATCTAGTGTACGGACAAATATGTTTTGTTTTATGTAGTTGAACCATGGTCATTAATTTTTTGTTGACAAGGTTTGGTCATAGGGGGAGCTGTGGGGAAAAAAGCATGTTAGCAATATAGTTCCAGGAAGTGAGGTACCATGAACATCTATAAAAGTACAGGAAGTGAAGCAGCCAGGGCTTCCATTGTATGTATCAAAAATAGTTTTTGGTGGTGGTTTGTCCAGCACCGTCGGTCCATTGTTAAAGAGACTCTTTTAAGGCCAATAGACCAGAATCTGAAATTGATAAACCACAGAGTACGGGGTCCGGAAAACTTTTGAGATCTGAAGAAAAGTTTGGTGAAGTAACATTTCTGAGGGTTGAGATCTGAATCAATTCAGAGCTTTCGGAAAAATAAACCTGCTGTGGCCTCCTGACTTTGGGTGAGATATATACTTTTTTCCCCCACTTTTTGAGAAATGCATTGCTTTTTATTTGATGACTTTATGGATTACTTGATTTTGGGAAAATAGAAGATCTACAATTTTTGAGTCGATTACTTTTGGATTACTTTTTTATATAGTTTGACTCATTGGGGACATTGAAAGAAACTTTACATTGCAGGACTTTTAATTTGTACTTTGAAATCTTGATTGTTCAATTTAATTGAATTATTAATTTGGTTGATCATGTTTAAGTCAGATAAAAATAGGCTATTGCAGTTTAACTTCAAAAGCAACAGTTCTGTGTTTTCCTTTTGGTCTGCAATACAGTTTGGTTACAGACAGTATAAATAATTACTGACACAGGTACAGGCCCTTAACCCATTTTAGGCGGGAACCCCTTTTGGTGTTAGCATTACGTTATGCTTTAGCTATTTAAAAATAGCAGATCTACAATCTCATAGCTACGAGCTTGTAAGTCTGCTATTTTTGAAAAATTCAAGAACGACTGACGTAGAAGACATTTTTAGAATCTGATCTCAGGTCAGAATGGAAAACTGTCAGTATGTAGAAGACATTTTTATAATCTGATCTCAGGTCAGAATGGGTTAAATACAATTGTATGGTTCTGGTTCTTATAATAATAATAATTATAATAATAAACTTTATTTGTATAGCACCTTTCATACATAAATGCAGCTCAAAGTGCTTCACAGGGCAGGACACAAAAATATAATACAATAAAACACAAGTAGTTAAAATGATAGAACAATGGCAAAGAACAAAATTGAATATAAGAACATAAAATAAATAAAAACACCACATGCAGCAATCAGTCAGGGCAGGGTAGGAACGTGCATAGTAAAACTCAACTAAAAGCAAGAGTGAAGAGGTGAGTCTTGAGTTGAGATTTAAAAATGTCTACAGAGGGTGCGTGTCTGAGCTCGAATGGAAGTTTATTCCAGGCTGTTGGGCCGTAGAAGCAAAAAGCTGCCTCACCATATTTTTTTGTGCACATTCTTTTAGGCACTTCAAGTAGGCCAGCATTGGAGGACCTGAGGGGGCGGTTAGGGACATATCCAGGTAGGCAGTCACGGAGGTACGGAGGTGCGAGACCATTGAGAGCTTTATAGACAAGTAAAATAAATTTAAAATCAATCATAAAAACAACCGGAAGCCAGTGCAGTGATGCCAAAACTGGAGTAATATGTTCTCTCATCTTAGTTCTAGTTAAAACTCTAGCTGCTGCATTTTGGACAAGTTGTAATCTGTCAGTCGTTTTCTTAGGCAGTCCTGAAAAGAGTGCATTGCAGTAGTCAAGCCGAGAAAAAACAAAGGCGTGGATTAGCGTTTTTGCATCGTCCAAGGACAAATAGGCTCTGATTCGTGCAATATTTCTAAGGTGAAAAAAGGCAATCTTGGTAACATGATTAATGTGTGAATTAAAATTCAGTTCAGAATCAATAATAACCCCCAGGTTCTTTACTGTACTGTTACTTTCTACAGTCAGGTTGCCAAGTCTGCTTATTATTGATTCTTTCTGCTCGCTAGAACCGATTATGAGAACCTCTGTCTTATCCTCATTCAGCTTGAGAAAGTTCTCACTCATCCAATTTGATGCCAGACAGACAGGTCAACAGCGGGTCTAAAGCACAGGGATCATCTGGGGCCACAGAAAGATATAGTTGGGTATCATCAGCATAGAAATTAAAATTGACTCCGTGATTGGTAATGAGTTCGCCCAATGGCAGAATGTACAGGGAGAACAGCAGAGGACCAAGAATCGAGCCCTGTGGAACACCAGAACTGATGTCGTGTTTGTCTGAGTCAAACTCGGCTAGATTGACAAAGTAACTTCTGTTTGATAGGTAGGAGGAGAACCAGGACAGGGCCGTACCAGACAGGCCTATCCAGTGCTCCAGACGCTGTATTAAAATTGAATGATCAATCGTGTCAAATGCAGCCGTTAAATCTAGAAGTAAGAGAACGGAAGAGGAGACAAAGATTTTGAAATATCCGATCTACATTTAGAGAGAAATTGTCACGATATTTATCTTTAGAACTGAGTCAAATGAAATGCCTTAAAGCTATTTTCCACTTTCACAATTTTTTTAGGTTTCTTGATTCATAGATTTGATATTCATTTTAACAGACACATCCTATAAAAACCTTGTAACTTCAAACTCCATTTTAACCATGATAGATTAACTGAATCATCCGTCCTTGGTTCTGGTGACTGATATTGTCTTTCTAATGCGTGCAGACTCAGAGACTGTGTTCTTTCATACTTTATTCATTTACCCACAAAAGTATGTATAAAACAAATGAAAAAAGTATTTGAAAAAGCATGGTCTCCTCACACATTGGAAGGACAATTATCAGTCAGGAGGACCAAGGACGGGTGTTTTCAATGTCTCAGAAACTGTCCTGGTTGTTCACAAAAGCCAGAGTAGACATTAAAATGACCCCAAACATGTTTGAAGATTGTTTAACTCCTACAATTCCAAGTGCTTGTCAGGGTGAGGGCGGTCCCCAGTTAAAATATGCCCATTTTGGGGGGTCTCTCCCGTTCAAAATAAATGATTATTTTGGGGGTTCACTGAAACATTTGGGAACCCTTGCGCTATAGAGGAGACGGAGAGATGGATGGAGGGAGGAGGTATGATCGAAGGAGGAAGGGGGTGCAGAAAGACGAGGGAGAGGAGGGCAAGAGAGGGAAGAGGAGAGAAGAGAAGTACTGATTCAACAACATCCATCTTCAAATAAATAAATATAGATAGAGATCTAATAGTTTTACGTCAAAGTTACTTACTGCTGGTACACACCAACAGGAATCCCTCTCCTAAAAGCACTTGCTCAGGGTGGGGCATGATCTCTAGGACGGCTTCTGGGAGAGGACAGGAGAGATGACCTTATACGTTCATATCAGGGGTCATCATCAATATGTTCGAACAGGGATGAATGTGTCCATAACAAAGACTTGTCTGTGGCAAATATTAGTTTTACTTTTTTACACAACATCTCAGGCCCCATGCACCTTTTCATTCAAACTCTAGACGGGCCTGCCTTAGTCTGAGGAAGAGCATTGTGCTCGAAACATCACAGTCATCGTATGGTGCAATAAATGCACTTTTCACAGCATCAGAGCCCACACGCGAGGTTCTTTACTTTGAATACTGCTCACCGCTCAGCACCTGCCCAAGTTTGGGTTGGATGTGCATGTCTTTGTTCTTTTTTTCGTGTTATTTGCATGGACCCCCATAACTCTTCCAATCTTCTGCTGTATTCTGAAAACCCACCTTTTCAGACTCCATCATGGCCCATAGCACTTACCCTACCCCCTTAGATAGCATTTCTGTAGACTTAGATAGCATTTGATACAGACTTATAGCATTTTATATGTAGACAGCACTATAATTGCATTGTATGTAGTCATAGCACGTCATAGTACATATGTATAGCATAGTATAGTATATATGTATAGTTTCATTATATAGATATTCCACTGTTACGTTCTTACTTTAGCTTACGCATGTTTCATGATAAATGCTTTTTATGTGATGTATTCCCATGCTTTTTTGTTCTTGCTTAATGTAAGTCTCTCTGGATTAAGAGCGTCTGCTAAATGCCTAAATTGTAAATTGTAAAATGTAAATTGTAACTCTGAGAGTATACACATGGACGAAATTTGAACACTCTCAGAGTTGCAGACCTGTCATTCAGGGCTGTTTCTGGTGATATTATTCTCCATGGCAAAAATTGAATTTTGACAAAATTGTCCACCACAAGCCAGCATGGTGATTGACCCCTGATTCATATATTGTACATATTGATTCATTCCTTGGTAGAGCAAAAGTTTCATTGTGTGATAAATAGCTCACAATTATTGTAGAAACTAAAATTTATCAAAGACCATTATAATTTCACAAATTGTGAAAATAGCTGATCTATAACTATAAGCTCACAACGCCTTGCAACACGAGGCATTCTCGTGAATAATATATAAAGAAAAGTCAATCAAAGTAAAACAATAATAATAAATACTGACCTGGTCTCATAGTGAACTTCAATGATTACACCGGCATAAGATACAGTACCTATACTGCACACACCAAATAACTAACTTTTATTTTTTATTTTAATAGATTGTAGGACTCACCTCCTGTCACACACACCACCAGCATCAGCAACGCTGTCGTTCTCAGGATGAAAGCTGATTGGTCCATTCTCTTCACCTGCCTAAGCCGATCTGCAGATGTACGGTAGTACCACACACACACACACACACACACACACACACACACACACACACACACACACACACACACACACACACACACACACACACTTCATTTTTACAGCAAATCTTTAGTCTTGGTGTTATAATTTTGACAGCAAATTCTGATTGTGTCAGTCTTTTGAACACGCTGTTTAGTTTTAGTCCTATTTAGTGATCTGAAATTGTTTAGTCTTTGATTAAATGTAAATATTACAAATACACACCCGTTGCTGCTGCCGAGTGCTGTACTGAGCCTTCCCTTGTGTGTGTGTGTGTGTGTGTGTGTGTGTGTGTGTGTGTGTGTGTGTGTGTGTGTGTGTGTGTGTGTGTGTGTGTGTGTGTGAGAGACGTTAGAAGCACAGAAGGTGGAAGGGAGGGGCAGAGGAGTGGTGCATGGGGAGGTGGGAGAGATTCTAGAGCTGTTGAAGAGAAGCAGGCAGAGAATAAATTAAGACAAATCTGTTCAAAATATTAAACGTGTTACTGAGCTTGACTGGCTGCAATATGGAGCATCCCGTCTTAACTCACTTTGTTGACACGCTAGCCAAGTATGAGCTCGATGAGATGGCAGCACATGTCATTTCATAAAAATATCCATACATCCATCTTCAACCGCTCACCCGTAGTCGGGTCACGGGGGCAATAGCTCCACCAGAGAGCTCCAGACTTCCCCTCTCCAGAGCAACATTGGTGACTTCCTCCTGGGGGGATCCCGAGACGTTCCAAGGCCAGTGGGTCTATGTGTTTCCTCCAACTGATCCTTGGTCTGCCCCCGGGGGTCTCCTCTCAGTGGGACGTGCTCAAGAACCTCCTCATAAAAATATAATATCCGTGGTGGAAAAAGTACTCGCATTCTTTACTTACGTCTCAATACTGCAATTTAGAAATACTTTGTAATCTTTTTTAAATAGCCGAAGTACAAGCTCACAATGCGCCATGGCCGAAATGCACAGTATGGTTAATATATGTTTTGTAATAATCAAAAGGTGATAACCTCCAGTAACGTTTTCAAATAAATGTAAGTGGAGTAAAAGTTCAACATTTGGATCCGAGGTGTAGTGGAGTAAAAGTATTGTATATTGTAAATACTCAAGTAAAAGTATAAATACCTGAAAATGCTACTTAATTACAGCACTCACTCACAGAGATAGTGGTACACGTGCATAAGATGATTGTTATGAATGTATGACCTTTATCTGCTTGACCCTGCAGTACACACACACACACACACACACACACACACACACACACACACTCACACACGGCGTCGTCAACACATGATATGAGCATCAACTACTTTATCACATAGACTGATGTCTGTGCACAATGATACGAGATGCATTGTATTCCTATCCATTCTGTTCTATCACGTCATGTTGTGTCCACTACTGTATCTATTCTCTGTGTGTTTTGAAACACCAGAACTTGTCGTGTGATTGCCATCCTGTTCAGAGAGAGAGAGAGATTCTTAATAAATTTATAATCTAAATAACTTTCTGACCAGGTGATAGAAATCAGTCTGATTTTCTTAAGTAGGTGTGATTGCCATGCTGTTCAGAGAGAGAGAGAGAGATTCTTAATAAAATTACAATCTAAAGAACTTTCTGACCAGGTGATAGAAATCAGTCAGATTTTTTTAAGTAGGCTACCGGTATGTTTTGCACAGCGGTCAACTTTGGGAATGTAACAGCATACTGTATGTCTTGGTAGTAAGGGTATAGTTATAAAATCTGGGAACACATTTCTTACCAAGTGTTTGTAAAGGTGTCTACTATAGTACTAACATATCCCACTTTGGTTTCTATTCAGCCACCCTAGGGGCATTTTTGACAGCTGCTGAAAGTTGGGGTATTAACTTGGTGGCCATATCCACTTGCCCAAATGTGCTGACCATTTGTGATGACGACCATGGCCGTCATCACACAAAGGACAGTTTTTCGTGCAAAACTAATGCTTGGGATGTATTCAGAATCATGAGTTTGACACGTCACATGCTACTTGAAGCATAATGAATTTATGATTTAGAACATTTTGCCTATTGGTTGTTGATAACCCAACTTTCAAACATTCTCCTAGGGTGGCTGAATAGAAACCAATGTGGGATATGTTAGCACTTAGCAGACACCTTTACAAACACATTGGTGAAATAATGTCCAGATTTGACATTATTTTGACAATATTCTCTGACTATATGGCATTCTCCTGGCATCCTGTTGCACATGGATAACTCAAACCAAACTAACCCATATTAAACATGATGATTATTATAGTACCTAGTACGTATACTTTCATGCAGATAATGCTCATGTGAAATATAAAACACAAAAATCACACCCGTGTGAAGTGAGGGGCACTCTTATCATACAACATCATGACAACAAATAGGCACTATAGCCTATGCCTATTTGCTACACTCATTCATTGTCAATGGGAATTTAATATTTGTTTAACATGAAGTGTACACAGTGTATACCCTAGCTGCCCTTTTTTTCTGTCCGAGACTTAAAGGTCTTTAAATAAATACTTTCTGAAACGTCTATGGGAAAAATGAATGGGAAATTCTCTTCCGGTGTCCTTGTTGTTCTGAATGGGGGCGGGACATGCAATGCTCTATAGGTTTATAGGAATAACACACAGTGGTGGTACATTTACTCAAGTACTGTACTTAAGTACAATTTTGAGGTATTTTAAATTTAGTGGAGTATTTCCAATTTTCAGTACTTCTAATCCACTACATGTCAGAAAAAAATACTCCACTGCAATTGTTTGACAACTTTAGTTACCAGTTACTTTGTAGATTGTGTAACTAAAGTTGTCGTCTTGTAATAATATTACAAGACCTACACTAACCACACCAGCCCTACATTTCGGCCATTTGAAAATAAATAGCAGATCTACAAGCTCACAGTGCATCACGATGCGACGCATTGTGAGCTTGTAGATTGGATATTAAAAAAAAAGACATTTGACAACTTGCGGAACATTCTGCATAATAATGAATGCTTATTACTGCCACTTTAGTAGTTGCTGCGAGAGTGAGGTCTAGCCAACACCAACTCGGAGCTCCATGGATCGCTGCCCTGATAGTCAGGTTCACTATGTGCTTTTGTTCAAAATTTGTGGAGATTAGCAAAACAATACATTTTCTTAATGTTCAGAACATGGGGAATCCAAAAATTGATGTTTGCATTTGCACAGACACCTGCATGGCCGCCATATTGGACGTTCAAAATGGCCACCATAAAATATATAATTTATGCTATCTTGGCTTCTAGACAACATAGAAAGTGAATTAAATGTGCTAATCCTATGTTTTCTGGGTCAAGGACACCTAAAGGATTGTGCACAGGAACTTGCAGTAGCGCCCCCTAGAGGATGGCCAGAGAAATGCAGGTTTACTATGTTAAACAATATACTTTCGTTTACATTTTTAGATTAGCAAAAACTATACATTTTTGGTATCTTCAGAGCATGGGGAATCCAAAAATCCTCGTTTGCATTTGCACAGATACATGCATGGCCGCCATATTGGTTGTTTTATGGACACCATAAAATATATAGCCTAATTTGTGCTGTCTTGGATTCTAGACAACCTAGAACCTTAATTAGATAGCTTTTCCAGGTCAAGGAGTTCAAAACAGACCTCAATTTATATCTCAGGGTTATAGAAAAGCAAGAAAGCAAATGTAAATTGAAAACATAGTCTTTATGTCTAAATGTGTACTGCTTGCCTGAGTGCCTTCCCTGAGTTCTCGGTTCTAACTGTGAGGAGAGCTTGATCATTACTTGACTGACAGAAGAAGCACTTGTCTTTTGACAAAGGGTTTGTCGCAGATCTTGTGAATGGCATTGATGTTCCAGGTGTATCAGCTTCCGTTGTTGTGGCTGATCTTCTATAGCCAGGTTTTTTTATGGCACATTGTCCTGAGGATATCGAATGTTTGAAGCGGTCTCTGGCTCGCTGCAACTCTGCTTGGTTTGTGGCAGAAGAATAGCAGCTTCGATGCCATGTTGTTTTCTTTTCTAGAAGCATGTCTTTGGTACATCCTTGGAGACTGCTTTGAATTGAAACAAATTTCCCATCATGTACTCTGGCTCGCTCAGCCACCACGTCAAGTACTTTCTGGTATGATTCGGGCCTAGGACTCAGAACAAATGCCCCTTTGCTAGTGTCAGACTCCTGACAGAAGATGCATAGTTTCCAGTCAACAGGCTTGGAGTTGTTGTGATCAGGGCTTTCAGCCATCATGAGTTATGCCCTGAAAGTACAGAATAACATCCACCGTATATTATACATAGGACAGTGGTACCCACAGAAGGTCACTGAATATCTTGGGGTGGCACACCAAAAACCATAATTTAATATCAATAATTCAGTTATGTATTATCAACACAGTGACTAATCATGTTAGCTAGACAGATGCTATGGCAAACTAAGTTCATAAAGTGATTTGAAAATTATTCTAGAAAGATACAATAACTAACAGTAGTTAGATAACTGTCAGAAGATTTATGAGTTCATCCCAAAGGCAAGAGGAAAATGTTAGTGCAAAAAACAAGTGTTTATTCTGCAGTACTTACTTTTTAAGATGAATACAATGGCAAACAGGTCACACAAACAGATGATCCAAAAAACATTCAAGGAAACAGACAGGCTTATATAGCCTACACTGAAACAAAGTAGACACAGGTGAACTCAATGACAATCAACACAGGGATAGGCTTCCAGGCTGGGGCAAAAAAGGACACAGGTGACACAAATTAACAATAATCACATGGTGGAGAAACAAGACAAGTAAAACATATGTAAATGAATAGTACCTAATATGACATATCTAGAAGCATGATTTGATTATTTCCCTGACAACCCCTTTGGGGGCTGCACTGCAAGATCCTGGCCACTATTATTTGGTCTCTATTACATTGCTTGACCCAGACATATTTAATTAAGTTTCTGGGTTGTCTAGAAGCCAAGATAGTTCTCTAGACACCCTTTCAGGTATCTATGCAAATGCAAACATAGATTTTGGATTCCCCATGCTCTGAAGATTTCAAAAATGTATAGTTTTGCTAATCTACTAAAATGTTATATCAACGTATATTGTTTAACACAGTGAACCTGAATTTCCCTGGCCATCCTCTAGGGGGCGCCACTGCAAGTTCCTGTGCACAATCCTTTAGGTCTTTATTGGATTCCTTGACCCAGAAAACATAGGATTAGCATATTTAATTAACTTTCTATGTTGTCTAGAAGCCAAGATAGCCCAAATTATATATTTTATGGTGGCCATTTTGAATGCCCAATATGGGGGCCATGCAGGCGTCTGTGCAAATGCAAACATCGATTTTTGGATTCTCCATGTTCTGAACATTAAAAACATGTATTGTCTTGCTAATCTCCACAAATTTTGAACGAAATTATATTAGGTGACATAGTGAACCTGACTTATGAGTGCCCAGCCCTCCACACTCTCACATCAGGTTATCTCTACATTGTTGTTAGCTAAGCTGTCACGCAGGTCACGCCGCAGTGCGTCTATGTAGGAGGTGATGCGCTTCTTCCCCTCCTGCATGGCTTAATTTTCCCTGGGTTGGCTCCAGAGGGTTGGCTTCCATATAGAGTCAATTTACTTACCACTATAGTTCTGGGTGCCTGATGCAGTATACGTGCCCTAGCTGCCACGGCCAGCCTCATCCTTCTCTCTCTGACTTTGTCTGTGACCCGTGGTAGGTCCCTATAAGAGGTCCACATTTCTGATGTGGTCCGCCCGTGTGACGCATACTATGTATGGTGCATATACAGTAGAGCATTCTTTTTTTGAATATTTTGTTTTTATTTTCAATTTTTCACAAAATACACAGAACACCCGTCCACAGCCCTATACAAAAAACGTGGAAAAGAAACAAAAAACAAAACAAGAAGAGACAAATCTACTATACAGAGAAAATTGTTTCCGGAAGCAATCGATCCAGACTGAGATACTTATAACAATACTGATACAGGTAAGGACACAGTCTCCATGTGATTCAAATAGGGCTGCCAAATCTTCAAAAAATTCTCAAAACCCCTTGAACTTCTCAAAATATATGTAATCTTCTCAAGAGGGACACAACTGTTCAATTCTGAGAACCATCTTGCGATAGGTGGGGGGGGAGTCAGACTTCCACGTTATTGCGATACATTTTCTAGCAACCCAGAGTGCAACCTCTATAAATTAGATTTTGTGTCTACCTAAATATGCACTGATTGCACTGAAGTTTCCTAAGAGGCAAAGTTCAGGATCCAACGGGAAGGGAGCATCTATAATTTTAGCCAGTGTACAGTAGAGCATTCTTGTATAGACTCCACCCAAGGCTCTTTCCTGTTGTGCTGTGATGGTCCATGTCTCAGCCCCATACAGCACTGCACTATATATATACAGTATTTGGTATACATTTGATACCAATACTTGTAATTCAGGACTTTTACTTGTAACAGAGTACTTCTACATTGCATTATTGGTACTTTGCTTAGGTAAAACATCACACCTGTGTGAAGTGAGGGGCGCTCTTGTCATCATACGTCTTCATACATCATCTCATTTCTCACATCTCCCACCCAATCATGCCGGCCAATCACAATTTGCGTCCTCACTTTTGACTTCAATATTTGTGTTTACACAAACATGGAAAGCTGTAACCTGACTCTGCCAGACGGGGGCGGTATTGGGTAACCATGTTCCCCTGTGAAACAAACTTGTGTAGCAAGCTTCTTGGATCTGGCAGCCTCAGGTTAGCAAAGCTGGGCATTGTAAAAGATGAGTGCTTTTCCCACCACGGATAACACAGCACTTGAATATCACAGTGCTTTCACAGTTGTGTCCAAGGCAAGGGAAACTCAAACCATCAGGGCACACCTGTTCAAATCTGTGCAAGCTAGGCAATACACGTGTTGTTTTTTTTCCCCCCCACTGTCCATCCACTGTACCATGATGTAAGACATTACTTGTTTTTGATATCTGAATGCTTTATGTTAAGTTGGCTGTTCACTAAGGAAGTTTTTGCTTTAGGAAAAGTCCTAGAGAAGACATGGCAGTTGCGCTAGAGAACTATATATCCATAAATGTTTATGTATTTTGTTCATGTGGTGTATCTTGGTGTATGGACATTTTGTGAGTGTGCAGGCATGGGCATCTTGTGGTGCATGACACTATAATATATACTATATTACAACAACAAAAAAGTTCAAAACCTTAATAAGCCCTATGATACTTTAAAAAATATTGTAGGGCCTATATATAGCAGCTCTAGAAAATCTAGAAAATCAGCGACTTTTAACAGAATTTAAACATTTAATTTAACAAATTTACCTAGAATGAATGAATGACAATAATTGGAAAATAGGTGTGCAGTTAAATAAAACGATATATGTCATAAGTTCATAACCTTTTGTAAATTAATACAATTCTATTGTATTACTTTATTATAGTTTACACTCCTGGTCTTATCTCACAGAACTGCTGTGTGCCTCTCACACTGTTTGAAAATATCTGGTCTCAGAGAATTATATGCTGCATAATGTTGCATCACCATCCAAGGAATTTAGGGGGAAATAGTTTGATTGAGGGATTGAATCATAACATACCGTAACACATTTCACCAGCCATATGATCATATTCTCCCACTAAGGGAGATGGTTTATTGGCTTTTAAAGACAGAGATAAACAAACATTTAGGCTCTAAATCAGTGGTTTTCAACCCTTTTCATATCAAGGTCCATTATTTATTTGGCATTTGAGCCACAGACCACCATTTGATGAGATTTAGCATCTCAGACCAAAAATATATTAATATCTTATTGTTTAATAAGATTTTGTCCACAATTCCATGCTTAGCTTACCATAGGAGAGATGATGGCAAATGATTGATCAAAATTACAATTGTTATACACTCTAATTGTGTAGACTTCTTGTAAATGTAGTAGTCCTAATGCAGATGTTTAACAATAATTTAACTCTTGAGAGAGTAAAATGAAACCAAATGGATCCGTATAAGGGTCCATTTGGTTTCATATTTAGACTCTCAGGAGTTAACAATCTAATAGGGTCCATTTGGTTATCAACGCTCCATTAATTAGCTAGCGACCACCTGGAACTCCACCACTGGTGGTCCGCAGACCACTGATTGAAAACCACTGCTCTAAATCAATATACATGGAAATCACCCAACACGATCTTTAATTCTTGCATAATATCAGTTCCCTGGCTGCCACAGGATTGAATAAATAAAATAAAAAACTCCATGACCAAGTAATTAAATTTATTTTCAATGTCTGACTTACTTATTAGAGTTTTGTACAACAACCAAGTTTGGGAAAATAACAGCAATGTCATGCATTTCTCTGCTATAGTTGCTGAACATCATGGATATAATGCTCAACAATGTCAAGTGCTTTGCAAACTGTTTGTGTCCAAGGAACACTAAAGGGCAAATATCAAATATAATATATAAACGCACACCTGTATTAAATTATTCATTTATTTTTTACTATAATGAATTGCATTTTCATAGCGCTTTTCCAAGTGCTCAAAGCGCTTTACAATGGTTCATTCATTCATGCATTGATGATACTGCTGTCAGTGCTGGCCCTGAGCAATTTGGTGCCCCAGGCAGGATTTTTCGTGATGCCCCCTTGAAAAATGACCATTGCCCCCTTGTGTTCTAAAGCACGGTTTTGTTTTTTTTGCTTGTTTTTTTTGCTCATGATGCCCTAGGCAACTGGTGGTAGAGCCTCTGGAGGGGGTGGGTGCATTTAGCCTTGCCTAGAAGCCGCTAATGTTTTCAACGTTTTAGCCATGGCCTTGACGCCTGCCATGATGTTTTCCACCGCCTTGTCGACGTCATCGTCTGCAATAAAATAAAGCATGCGGTCACATATTTTGCATCTTCCTAAACACACATCTAATTAAAATCATGAGCAAATGAATTTAGCCAAAAAACAAGTTACTACTGATGTGTACGTTTCTATTCCAACATAATCCCAGTCCTCTAAGGCAGTGGTTCCCAAACTTTTTCATGTCAAGGACCCCCAAATTGCCACTAATTAGCCCGCGGACCCCCATTTGAAAATATATGGCGAGGACCCCCATGAGAGAAGGCTCTAGCAGTGATTCTCAACCCGTGTAATTTCAAGGACCTTCAGTGTGACTAATATGCATTAGTCTACGCCGTAGACTAGTGCATATTAGTCACACTGAGGGTCCTTGAAATTGGGGGTCTGAGACATATGGGGGTCCGTAGACTCTACGGACACCCATATCTCTCAGACCCCCAATTTATATTGTAAAATCAAGGTTAATTTAACTCTTGAGGGTACGGTGGCCCATGCAACTGGCTGACCCAGTTAACCAGTAACTTTGGGATTGGTGTGATGATTCAATTCACTGGCTGACGTGCGTTGATGACTCTCGTGGACACGAATGTTGTCCACGGTATGCACGCAGACACACGCGCGCGCACGCACATGCACACGTGCACGCACGCGCACACACACACACACACACACACACACACACACACACACACACACACACACACACACACCGTTGTCGGTTCTTACCTTGAACATCAAGCACTATTATCTTTTCTCCACAGTAGTAGTTGCTCGCGTCACTCAGTTCGGCTGATTTGATTTCAAGGCTTGACTCTCGACCGTCTACGTGTAGGTCTAGGTGGTCATCCGTAGACTTAATTAGTTTCCACCAGTGGACATCACCTATAGAGCAAACATTGTCAAATATTAATTTTGAAAATAGCAGGTATACAACTACATATTTTCACAATATCTTTGGAACTGAGCCAAACTAAAATGCCCAAAAAGGAATTTTCCACTTTCAAACATGTTTGGGGGTCATTTTAACGTCTACTTGTGTGAGCACCCCAGACAAAACTAAATTTTAACCATGTTAGTTAATTGAAAACACCTGTCCTTGGTCCTGATGACTTCTAATAAAGTAATTGAAAAACATGGTCTCCTCACAAGCTCCCTCATTAGCAGGACAATGGCTAATTTGTCCCTGCTCATTAGAAGGACTAGGTGCAAGGACAATGTCAATGTCTTTAAAAAAACTGTCTGGGTTGTTTTGGGGGGTCTCCAGTTCAAAATAAATGATTTATATTAGGGGGTTCACTGAAACGTTTGGGAACCAGAGAGAGAGAGAGAGAGAGAGAGAGAGACTAAATGAAAAGATAAGGTTTTAGGTAAGTTACTTACCCACACACAACATCTTGACGGTGCCTCCTATTTCCACCTCGTTGACGACGACGCCAGTGACGCCTGCACCTGCAATAAAATAAAGCATGCGGTCACTTATTTTGCACCGTTTAATTTTCCTAAACACACATCTAATTAAAATCATGAGCAAATTAATTTAGCCAAAAAACAAGTTACTACTGATGTGTACGTTTCTATTCCAACATAATCCCAGTCCTCTAAGGCAGTGGTTCCCAAACTTTTTCATGTCAAGGACCCCCAAATTGGCACTAATTAGCCCGCGGACCCCCATTTGAAAATATATGGCAAGGACCCCCATGAGAGAAGGCTCTAGCAGTGATTCTCAACCCGTATAATTTCAAGGACCCTCAGTGTGACTAATATGCATTAGTCTACGGACCCCCCATTTAATGGCATTTCTATCTCTCAGACCCCCAATTTATATTGTAAAATCAAGGTTAATTTAACTCTTGAGTGTACAAATGGAACCGTCCATTTGTACACTCTCAGAGTTACAGACCCATAGGAACTCCCTCAACTTAAAAGGAACCCTGGCTAATGACAAATATGCCTTAAAACATTATACCCTCTGTAACTAAAATTTAAAACACTTTAAATATTTTATTTCTTTCCTAAATAGAGAATCTTTCACTCAATAGGAACTGCTCCTGTCGCAAGTTGATGATGTCATATGTCTGTGTAGTCCAGCCCTATGGAATGTATTGAATGCACATGCTAATAAAAAGTATTTAAAATTGATTGCTTTGATGCTCATATTATCCTTAGGAACCATAGAGTTGTTTTTTATTAGCATATGCATTCCATAGGGCTAGACCACATGGGAGTATGACATCATCAACTTGCGACAGGAGCAGCTCCTATTGAGTGAAAGATTCTCTATTTATGAAAAAAATACAATATTTATGGTGTTTTTATTTTAGTTGTAGAGGGCAAGTATGATGTTTTAAGGCATAGTCTTACCCCACTTTGGGAACCACTGATCTACAGGTACGGTGGCCCATGCCCAGTTAACCAGTAACTTTGGGATTGGTGTGATGATTAAATTCACTGGCTGAAGATTGAGCCTAATGTTATGCAACGCAGCAAGGTAGATGGCTTTGGTTCTAGGGGTGTTGCGACGCCGTCAACGTGCGTTGATGACTCTCGTGGACACGAATGTTGTCCACGGTGTGCACGCACACACACACACACACGCGCACGCACATGCACACGTGCGCGTGCACACACACACACACACACACACACACACACACACACACACACACGCCATTGTCGGTTCTTACCTTGAACATTAAGCGATATTATCTTATGTCCACAGTAGTAGTAGCCCGCGTCACTCGGTTTGGCTGATTTGATTTCCAGGCTTGACCCTTCACTGTCCATGTGTTTCTCATGGTCATCCGTAGACTTAATATGTTTCCACCAGTGGTCATCATCACCTATAGAGCAAACATTGTCAAATATTAATTTTGAAAATAGCAGGTATACAACTACATATTTTCACAATATCTTTGGAACTGAGTCAAACTAAAATGCCCAAAAAGGAATTTTCCACTTTCAAACATGTTTGGGGGTCATTTTAACGTCTACTTGTGTGAGCACCCCAGACAAAACTCAATGTTAACCATGTTAGTTAATTGAAAACACCTGTCCTTGGTCCTGATGACTTCTAATAAAGTAATTGAAAAACATGGTCTCCTCACGCGCTCCCTCATTAGCAGGACAATGGCTAATTTGGCCCTGCTCATTAGAAGGACAACATCAGTCACCAGGTGCAAGGACAATGTCAATGTCTTAAAAAAAACTGTCTGGGTTGTTTTGGGGGGTCTCCATAGGCGGAGCTTGAACTTGACGCCTGGGGGTGCGACTGCTTGGCCAACGATGATTTCTGTGACCTTTATTTTATTTTTTTAGCGTTTTTACAATGCCCTAACCCCTAAAAATGAGTTATTTAGTAGTACAGCAGCTCACACACATACACACATGCACTACAGCCATACAGCGAGTCATCATATCATGATAAGAGAGATGATTACAAACTACAGTCAGAAGCCAGAAGTTAAGTTTAAAATATATATATATATATATATATATATATATATATATATATATATATATATATTTTGCCAGGGGGTGGCTCTCAAGCTCCGCCCATGGGGGTCTCCAGTTCAAAATAAATTATTTATATTGGGGGGTTCACTGAAACGTTTGGGGAGAGAGAGAGAGAGAGAGAGAGAGAGAGAGAGAGAGAGAGAGAGAGAGAGAGAGAGAGAGAGAGAGAGAGAGAGAGAGAGAGAGAGAGAGAGAGAGAGAGAGAGAGAGAGAGAGAGAGAGAGAGAGAGAATAATTCTAAATGAAAAGATAATAACGTTTTAGGTAAGTTACTTACATGACATCTTGACGGTGCCTCCTATTTTCACGTTCTGAAATGTAGGCTGAATTAAATGTGGCTCACTCCCTAATTCGGCACCTGGGAGAGGACAGGAGGACAATTGTAGAAACTACTTAAAACAAATTGAATAAATTAAATGGAAAAACACTGCAACAAAACAATTATACTACAAAACGTGTCAAACATTGGCCTAATTGTCAAATAGTATAACAAACACATTGTGAAAATAGCTGATGTATAAAAACTCTAGCTGTGAGGTGGCAGTTCGGCTATTTTCACAATATTTATCTGTGGAACTAAATGTAATGCCTTCAACTCCTGCAATTCCTACAAGTGCTTAATTGTCAGGCTGGGGCGCCAAATATGATGTTTTTGGGGGCTGGCGGCCTGAAAGATTTGAGGTGATCGATCAATGAATTCCTTACAAAATGTTTAAAACGCCAACATGTTTCGACCCACTAGTTTTCATCAGGGCTGTATATTAACACTGACTATCACTTTATTAAGTAAACTCCCACATACTGTACAAGAGTTGCTCACAGAGAACATATATAGCTGCCTGTCAGTCACTGTTATCATACCATCGTCGAATCACAATCATTTGTGACAATCAAAAACATTCTTACAATTATTTTGGAGATGGCAGATCTACAAGCTCTTAGATCGACTATTTCCACTATTTTTGAAAATGTTTGAAAATATATGAACATTTTCCAACGTGGAAACGATTATGCAAAAATAATTGTGATTGTCACAAATAATTGCGAAAAATTTATGTTTTTCATTAAGTTTACTAAATATGTCAGTATTTGTTTTGTATATTTGGGTTATTTGTCATATCTGCCCCATGCAACTTCAAAGACCTAAAACAGATTTTTTTTAAATTCATAATGTTCTGTGTTCAACAACAAAAACTCAATTAAATCGTTAAACGCAATTATCTGTGTGACAATTAATCATCCTGTAAAATCAGACCAAACAGGTGAATAATTAAATAAAAGTAAATGGAAACACTGTACTGCACACACCAAAGAACTAAATTATTGGTCCAGTCATGTTAAAAGATCTATATTGTAGGACTCACGGTCAGCTACTGCATTGCTGTCTGTCACATCTAAAATGCCCGCCAGCAGCAGCAACGCTGTCGTTCTCAGGATGAAAGCTGATTGGTCCATTCTCTTCACCTGCCTAACAGCTGTTTGAGCTCAGTAGATTATTTCAGTCTCTGAAAAGCTGATCTGCAGATGTAGTATATTATGCTGTCACTTAGACACACACACACACACACACACACACACACACACACACACACACACACACACACACACACACACACACACACACACACACACACACACACACACAAAGCAGTGTTAACTTAACTTTGACAGTACATTTAGTCTTAGTCTTGTGAATAACACACCATTTAGTTTTAGTCCTACTTTAGTCATCTGAAATGGTTTAGTCTTAGTCTAGTCACTAGACTAACTCTAATCTTTGTCGACTAAATGTCAAAAACCTTTAGTCTCAGTCTTCAAAATGACCACTTTCACAAATACACACCTGCTGTTGCTGCTGCTGAGTGCTGTACTGACTGAGCCAACCCTTAAATTGGTTCTATATGTCCTCAGAAATGTTTGTTCTATTGAAATCTGTCCTTGTCCTTGTCTCATATCTTCTGGTGACGCCATGTGTCCAAAACGGTATCTATTGTATTATTGAACTTCAGAACTTAGAAATAGCAGATGTACAAGCTCACAGCGTGTCACTTTGTACTGAAAAGTCATAAGTGTGAGAACTACTACGTTTAGTGTATATATATTTTTTTTAAATCCTTACTGTCCTTCTAGCTCGTACAATTGTTTCCCTAGTCAGTACCTCACTCAAATACAATATTGTCATTGCAAGATGCTGTACACTGTCGTTAACTCTAAGCCATTCCAGCCTGTCAAAATGCACAGGGGTGAGGTGGGTTAGGGGAGTGAGGCCAAGTCGTAGCCTGACCAGTTTGTTTTGGAAAGCCTGGGGCCTTCTTTTAAGGGCCTTTGAGGTGCTGTGGTACCAAGAGGTCACTATAGCCTAGCCCGAGGTCAGTACACCAGTTACTAGTAGTTTTGGCACTGTGGGCTTTTTCAGATTATTCGTTGGGATGGACCTGTATGATGCTCCTGCTCTAAATCATATTGGGGTTCATACTCTGTGCTAGAATAGTCTGTTTGGCCAGCCGTACTTTCTAGCCTGTGTAAGTGTTTGTGTTGGTGCTGCATGAACCTGTCCTCTTATCTTTGCATGGCGCTACTTCTGCTTCTGCTATCTCTCTCTCTCCTCTCTCTCTTTGACCTTGGAGTAATGTAAGCTTATACTATCTCTCTCCTCTCTCTCTTTGACCTTGGAGTAATGTAAGCACGTCTTCCTCTGAGTCTGACAATGTCTTTACATTTCTGTATTAAATTAGGGAAACGGCAACACTCTTAATTCCTTCATTCTACGAGCTTGTTTATCGCTTGTTGTGATAGATAGACGTCAAATGATTTGGACAATGGTGACTCAGTCTGTTCAGAAACTTAACGTGTGTTTGTGCGTGACAATATTGTGACTTTGTGGTGTGGACGGAGATGGAACACGCAATTGTTCGGATCAAACCGGACGTGGAGTTCTGGAATGAACTTCTCACCAAGGCACAGGAGTTTTTGAGTGGAGTTGCACCACTCAGTTCACACGGGTGTGATCTTTCTGAAAGTGTGTCTACCCGAACTTGTGGCAGAGCATTACACACAGACAAGGTTGCAAAATAGAGTCTATAGGGCCCAGCCAATGCAGCCATCGACCGCATCCACTGCTCAGCCATCACGCCTTAAGCCCAAGGTTGCAAAAAAGTCAAGGGCCTTGGCAGCTTCAATTCCCCAGCCATCAACCTCTACTACCTCATCCACTGCTCGGCCATCACGCCTTAAGCCCAGGGGCAAAGAAAATGAGCCACAAAACAGCGCAAGACTGTACTGCATATGCAGAGGGGTTAATGATGGCACCATCATGGTACACTGTGATGGGCCAAGATGTGAAACAAAGTGGTTCCACATCAGGTGTGTTTTGGAAGTGGTACTGTGCCACATGCACAAAAAACAACGAAAGAAGCAGATCTACAAGCTCGTGAGTCGCAACGCATCAGAAAGCTGACACCCCGTTACCTAGACTAACTGGACTTCACTTTATTTAGACTACTTCTTAGTCAGCTATTTTGTGTGTTGTGCTTTTCACAGTATTGTGCATGCTATTACTTGCCTTTGCTTTATTTACATTTTAATTGTCAACTGTAGGCTACTGTAGTCACACAGCCACTTTAAAAAACGGCATGCACGGAAAAGTCACTGCAAGTCAACACTGCAGTGTCAACACTCTACTCTGATCTTGGCTCAGTTGGCTGTGATTGATCTGTTTATCTCCTGGGTCCTACTTGCCCCACAGCAAGGACACGAGCTGGAAGTATTTGGTATACTTTTGATACCAACACTTTTGTTTGTAATTCAGGAATGGTAACAGAGTACTTCTACATTGCATTATTGGTACTTTACTTAAGTAAAACATCACACCTGTGTGACACTATAATATATACTATATTATTTATAACAACAAAAAAGTTCAAAACCTTAACGTAATCAAACGTAATCAAAAAAGTCAATCAAAGAACAAGATTCCTTTACAGGATCTCCTCACTGGTCAGCAAAAACACCTTGAAGACCTTAACAGGAGCCCTCGTACAAGGTTTCTTTGACTATGCATCCACCTCTTGGTACCACAGCACCTCAAAGGCCCTTAAAACAAGGCTCCAGACCTCCCAAAACAAACTGGTCAGGCTCCTACTTGGCCTCACCCCCCGAACCCACCTCACCCCTGCCCACTTTGACAGGCTGGGATGGCTTAGGGTCGTCGACAGAGTACAGCATCTTGCAATGGGTCTGGTCCACAAGATTCGATACACCACCAAGATACCCATGTACCTGTCTAAATACTTCCTTAATGTAAACGAAGTCCACACCCACAACACCAGAGGGAGTGCAACAAACCATGTACAACCCAGATTCGGCACAAACAAGGGACTAAATTCTTTTCACTCCTATGCCACCAAAATGTGGAACGCCCTACCAACAGTCATTAAGACATGTGAATCCCTTGACTCCTTCAAAACCGCTCTCAAAGGGCACCTACGGATGGCTGCAATTCGAAACTGGCCTCTGTAAAATCTGAATCCCCCCCACCCCATTTCCCTCACTGTATATTGTATATTTTCCCAGTGCTTGTATATTTTCCCTTTTTTGCTTCCCATATGATGAATTCCTGTTCTGTTCTTTAGCTACATAGAAATGTCTATTTGTATGTCTCTAAATGGTTGTATGTCTTTAAATGTTTTGATGAATTGAACAATGTGGACCCTGTTGTAAACAAGTGTAATGCTTAATTGGGTCGTCCACTCACAGTTGACAGTCTTTGTATTGAGTTTGTGCTTAAAATGTACTGTAAATTCTACAAACTGTTAATAAATATTTCAATCAATCAAAAAAGCCCTATGATACTGTATATAGCAGCTCTATAAGCTCACAAATATTTTCTTTTGTGAGAATCAGTGACTTAACAAATGTACATGGAATGCATGAATGAATGAATGACAATAATTTGAAAATAGGTGTGCAGTTAAATAAAACAATTATATGTCATAAGTTCATAACCTTTTGTACTAAAGTACAGTACAAGTAAATGTACTTCCACCACTGGTCTACATAATACCACACGGCTCCATTATGGTGCATAAGATGATTGTCATGAAATATACTGAAATATACACATCACTCCTCTACGTAAGCATAATTGATACTCTTGATACGACGGATCACGACGGATACTTCATCACGTGTCGTAGACTGACGTCTGTGCACAACGATACGAAATGTTTGTTCTATTTCTATTGAAATCTGCCCTTGTCCATGTCTCATATCTTCCGGTCACGTCATGTGTCCAAAACGGTATCTATTCTCCATGTGTATTATTGAACTTCAGAACTTGCCTGGTGTCATGTTGTTCTCTGCACGTGCGACTAAACTGGAACTGAAACATTATTATTATTGTTGGATTCAAAAGCATGTGCTTTTTTAGATTTTAGGGCTGGCTATTCAAAAATAGCAGATGTACAAGCTCACAGCACTTTGTACTGAAAAGTGTGAGAACTACTCATTTAGAATTGACTTCTAAAGGCCTCGGGTCTTAATGGGTTGAATTGGGTTCATAAACTTGTAACTAACTATAATGGTGTAACGCGGGAACAACTGCCATTCTATGCCCTGCTACAACATTGCCCACAGCCTATGATGTGTGTGTTTACTAGACGTAATCTGTTGCTATTGGCTCTCAGCCTCAGAGAGTTCTGGGTATTCTGTTCAGCCCGCCTGGTTTAAGTCAGGGACCCATCCGAGTCTAGGGGCTGCTACCCCTCGGCGCCGACCCCTCTGCCACCTGTAAGCAGCCGGCTGGCGGCGTCCCTGGGGCCGGTGAGCGGCAAACATCGGATGAGGCACCTCCTGAAACCTCTCCAGGATGGCCACCATCAGTTGGGCTTCCCGGGACGTCTCCTGACGCTCATATGTCCAGCCCTTGTCCTCCTGGGAATCTGCCCGGCCTGCGGCCACCAGAGACTCTCCCCAGCCCTCATCCTCAGGAGGGCCTGCCCAGCCCTCATCCTCAGGAGGGCCTGCCCAGCCTGCATTCTGACGGAGTGGCCTACCTCCTGGATGCTGGGACTGAAGAGGGAGTCGACTTCCTGCTGACGGATGGTGTGGCCTTGGCGGAGGAAGGTGAGGTGTTCATCAGGGGCGGGACAGTGCCAAGCTGGGTTGCTGGAAGTCTCGGTGGAGCCATGGAGAGCTCTCTCTCCGCCTCGGTTGGCGGTATCACTGAAGCCGGTGAGCTGCGGATATCGGACGAGGCGCCTCCTGTGGCCTCTGCTGGACGGCCGTCACCTGTCAGGCTTCCCAGGAAGCCCCCTGGCCTGTATCCTGCTGTGAACCTACCTGTCCTGCAGCCTGCTGTGAACCTACCCGTCCTGCAGCCAGAGCCGGACTAACAATGGAACTAGGTGGAGCTTAAGCGCCAGGGCCCGAAGCTTGCAGGGCCTGGAATGAGACTATAGGTACAGCTGTTGCTTCTTTCGAAAAATATAACGCAACATAAGAACCCCCGCTAGTGTTTTTGGTCTTCTCGTCTGACAGTTTCTGTAGCAGTTTTCGGGAGGGGGGGGGGGGGGGGCAGTCTGTTTGGGGGGGTTCCCGACGGCTGCGCGTCGCTTCCTCCTCGAGGGGAAGCGAGTAAGCGAGGCCGTCAGAAGCCCCCTCAATCAGGAAGGCCCCCCTCACTCAGACCGACCAACGTGTGTTGTTGCGACAATAACATACAGCCTATGTAAGAGGAATATAAACAAGACCTTGGCGCAAAACTTCATATTTACCCTGCTCTAATGCAACAAAAGTGTGTTCTTACATCCTCCATTTCACGATTCCAGCACTCGTGAGTAAATTAATTTAATTGCTATTATGAAAGTTTTCAGTGACGTTGCACCCACAGGTTGCATTGTCGTCAATAATTAATCTGTTTTTAAAATGTTCTAATATTAATATAGCATATTGGCATTGTCTGTTGGTGCACACGTTATATGGACCATGTAACAACATGGTCAACAGCACTGTTTGCAAATGTAGCTACATTTGTTGGCCACAAAGACAATTTAGACAAAACATGCTGCTGCCTGCTAATGGAGCTTGTAGATATAGGCTAATTATTTTTCGGGAAAATTGCAGTTAGTTTAGCAGAGACTGAAGTTGGAAAGGCTGTGCCCAGTGCGGCAGTTCCTACTGTGTCTTGTGTGTCAGTGGGCAGCGCAGGCAGTAGTGGATATGCGCTAAACGCATGCATGTTAATTCATTAATTCATTGGCTGAATCAGTAGGGGCCTTTTGATTTGGTGAAGCGCCAGGGCCTTGAGAGGGGTTAATCCGTCACTGCCTGCAGCCTGCTGTGAACCTACCCGTCCTGCAGCCTGCTGTGAACCTACCCAGCCTGCAGCCTGCTGTGAACCTACCCATCCTGCAGCCTGCTGTGAACCTACCCAGCCTGCAGCCTGCTGTGAACCTACCCATCCTACAGCCTGCTGTGAACCTGCTCAGCCTGAGTCCTCCAGGAAGCCGGCCCAGCCTGCATTCCCAGCCTACACCGAGGAAGGCCTCCTGACCGCCCTGCTCCACTCTCCCTGCGGCTGCGCCCACCGGAGATGTTACTCGGTCTGCATCCAGGGAGGCCCCCTGACCCCCCCACTCTACTCAGCCTGTGACCACCAGAGACTCTGCCGGGGCTGGACCCGTCTGAGACTCAGGTGATATAGCCAGACAAGAAGAAGTTCACAGTCCTCACATGTGACCAAGAGGGGTAGGCCAGTGGACAGGCTTGTCTACTACTACCTCTGATCGAGCCGACTCCGAGACATTTGTTTGAGTTTTGTTTGAATCGTGAGAGACATTTTGAATGACGGAGCGACACTTGAATTACTGTAACTGAGTTATTTCCTGAAAAGTTCAACAGTATTGCATGCCTGCTGTGGGTTCTATTATTTTGTTGTGAAATGCTTTGTTTTGAATTGATTAAGTAACTGAGGATGCTGAAGGGACTCAGCAGTCTAAAGGGGGGGGGGGGGTGGTGTAACGCGGGAACAACTGCCATTCTATGCCCTGCTACAATATTGCCCACAGCCTATGATGTGTGTGTTTACTAGACGTAATCTGTTGCTATTGGCTATCAGCCTCAGAGAGTTCTGGGTATTCTGTTCAGCCTGCCTGGTTTAAGTCAGTTATGTCCTGTTGTTATTGTGCCAACCTGTTGGAAACACGCTGTATGTCTGCCGTTCTGCCAGTAAACAGCCTGCTATTGAAAACCCTTGTTGTGGCATCATTCCTCGCCTCCAAACCACAGAAAGTTAGTCCACAACAATAGTTAGCCTGCAGCAATCTGAAGTTAGTGGATATATTTTGTTGTCCTTTTTTTTTTACTCATAATTTTTATCCCACGATTTTGTAACCCATTTTTCACCCCTGTGTCAATTATCTAATGTGATCCTGGGCTCTACACACCCTCCGCCAACCTAGTCCCCATATATGGGGGACATGGGGAGAGCAACAGACTTGAACTCATGCTTCCTTACTGTCTTTCTAGGTCAGACAATTGTTTCCCCAGTCAGTGCCTCACTAATACAATATCGTCTATATCCAGTTATCCACACATCGGCATTTTAAATACACATACTGCTCACACACAACTCAGGTCAAATGCTTGGCTATGGTGTGTAGTACCAGCATTCAAATGCGAGGGGGGGTAAAAAAAAATATCTGGCCTTCTTTGGCCCCTGGTCGTGGAACGACCTACAGTCCAGACTAAAATTGGCTTCCCTTGAGAAGTTTCAAAAGGATCATCTTAGATGTACAATCCTGTACATTGCAACACCTGCACATGTTTGGATATGTACTAGCCTATATGTTCATGCCTATATATTTATTATTTCTTACATTGTGTATTTTGCACTGCTACTAGGGTGGGGGCGGCAGTTGTTCAGGGGTAGAGTGCCTGGATGGTAACCGCAAGGTTGCCAGTTCAAACCCGGGTTCCCCCAGAGTTACTGTCGAAGTGTCCTTGAGCAAGACACTGAACCCCTAATTGCTCCGGATGTGCTAGTTGGTGCATTGCATGGTTTCCGCTGCCATCGGTGTATGAATGTGTGTGTGAATATAATGCACAATCTCTGTAAAGCGCCTTGGATAAAGGCGCTATATAAATGCACCATTTACCATTTAGCCTACTGAAAGATTAGCACTTTGGTGATTTGTTGTATTATTTCATAGGTAGGCCTACTTTGAGGTGTATCATGGATGTTTTATTTGCTGTTCCATAATGTGACATTTACGATGTAGTATTGTAGCATAATTTTATTTCTGCCTCTTGGCCAGTTCCCACTTGTAAAAGAGACGCAGTCCAAGGAGTTTAGGGGGAAATAGTTTGACGATGAGGGAACACACGATAGATTACACGTACCAGCCAAATAGATAGTATAGGCCTATTCACTATATTGGAGTCTTGACAGTGATTGTGATTCCCTTCCTATAGTACTACTGCAGTCTGTTTCTTTATAGCTGGTTTAAGACCATTGATAGTTGCACTTATAACGGTTCTGCTTCCCCCTCTTCTATTCCACTGTTAGTTTCCCACAATGATTTGAATCTATATGACTTTGATTGATTGATTTTATTTTGCAAAATGGGTATACATTTCAAACGAAAGCACAAGTCAATACAACAACTGTTACTTGTGGACGAACCATGATAATGCACACACTTGATATGTTTGATTTGTCCTTTTCAATGTCACATACCTGCCATCTCAACATAGCCTACATCCCACAATGTACTATAATATACTCCATCAGTTTGTGAATAGTGCTAGCATTGTAAATCTCAAGTCAAAGTGATCGCACGGTATATACGTCATGGTTGCATCCCTTGAGGTTTTCAATACCCAGATATATTTGTTGTATTTCGTTTTATATGCTATGTATTTGTTGAAAATGATCTAAACAGCATCTTGCAAGACTAATTATTAATACTCATCTGGAGAATTCACTAGGTAGTTGAAAATGTCAGGATGTCACTCCTCCATTTACAGTAGCTGGGTTACTTTCCCATGCAACTATTCAGCCAAGTTAATTATACAACAAGTTGACAGTGGAAAAACACACCGTCGGAGCTCCGCGGTAGGTAGAACATAAGCCTGTGACATGTTCAAAATATAGAAATGAATAACAAAGTCAGTCTGGATCGGGATGTATATTGAGAATTCCACTCTTCAAAATCGGCGCTCGTAGCCTCGTAAAGGCAGTGACGTCCCTTAAAAGCGACAGGTTCTCTGTCTGCCATCTCCCCTCTGCTCTGTTCAAATTATGGGTAACTCATTCAAGTGGTAAATTAAATGGAAAATGCATCCTCTATTGAGAAAACAACAATATATGTTGACAAAGACACTTCATACATTTGGAAACATATTTTTATTCAAATCAATATAGTCTTCAGTTAATTTCATATTATTTTAAAAGTAGGGGAGAGCCGCCACAGTTCACGCTTCACGGTTGTAACATGGACGCTATCTCTTGATTGGTCAACGCCACCATGACGCCATCGCGTCAGTATGTGTACAGCAACGTACTCTACGTACCCAGGAAGTTTGAAGTGTGCAGTATATGTGTGCAGGATACCTACAGAGAAACAACCTGATTGACACGTCAATCCAGAAAGCAGGTATCTCTGGCTTCTCAGGGTGTGTGGAACACGCCAGTGTGATCTGGCATCAGATCCAGGTCGCCAAGAGGGAGAAAACAGACCTCCACGTGGTGTTTCTGGACCTCGCCAACGCTTTTGGCTCAGTTCCTCACAACCTCCTGTGGACAGCCTTCAAGTACTTCAGGGTCCCACCAGCTCTCACATCACTTGTCAAGGCCTACTTCCAGGATGTCCAGCTCTGTGTGACAACAACAGAGTTTACTACATCATGGCAGCATCTGGAAGTGGGAACCATGGCCGGCTGCACCATCTCCCCACTAGCCTTCACCCTGGCCATGGAGGTCATCATCAGGGCCTCTCGATGGGTGGTTGGAGGACAGCGAATAAAACCTGGCCTGAGGCTGCCGCCGATTAGAGCCTACATGGACGACCTCACAACACTCACCATGACCAAGGCTTGCACTGTACGGCTACTGGGAAAGCTCCAGGAAAACATTGAGCTGGCCCGCATGAAGATCAAGCCGTCCAAGTCCAGAAGCATCTCCATAGTCAAGGGGAAGCTGGTAGACCACCGCTTCCACATTGGCGAGGAACCCATTCCAACGGTCACCGAGAAGCCTGTGAAAAGCCTAGGTCGCTGGTATGACGCCTCCCTCAAAGACAAAGAGCAAGTAGAGCAGCTCAGGAAGGAGGTAGTCATTGGCCTGGAAAACATCGATAAAACCCTGCTTCCTGGCAAGCTGAAACTCTGGTGCATGCAGTACGGACTACTTCCTCGTCTCCTGTGGCCACTAACACTCTATGAAGTCCCGCTCTCAAAGGTGGAAAAGCTGGAGAGACTGGTCAACTCATATGTAAGGAAGTGGCTCGGCCTTCCCAGGTGCCTCAGCAGCATTGGGCTCTATGGAAAAGGGATGTTACACCTACCCATTTCCAGTCTGGCAGAGGAGTACAAGTGCGCCAAAGTAAGACTGGAGATGATGCTCCTGGATTCAAACGATCCATTTGTAGCCCAAGCTGGCCCCATCCTGGTCACTGGGAGGAAGTGGACCCCATTGGTCGCAACTGAGCAGGCAGAGGCAGCACTCAGACACAGGGACATCGTGGGCCGAGTACAAGAAGGGAGGAGTGGTCTCGGCCTTGGGGCCAGTACACCGGCCTGGAGCAAGGCCAACCCATCTCAGAGACACAAGCTGGTGGTCCAGGAGATACGTCAGGAAGAGGAAGCAGGAAGGCGCGCAAAGGCTGTTGCGCAGGTATAGCAAGGGCAGTGGATGGCATGGGAAGGAGTGGAGAAGAGGAAGATCTCCTGGAAAGATCTGTGGGAGATGGAGGCATTCAGGGCGAGCTTCACCATCAGGGCTGCCTACGACGTCTTACCTTCTCCAGCCAACCTAAGCCAGTGGTATGGTGAAGACCCCACCTGCCCTCTATGTCCAAGTCCAGCAACACTGAAGCACATCTTAGTGGGATGCAAGACCAGCCTCACCCAAGGTCGTTACACCTGGCGGCACAACCAGGTGCTAAAGTGTCTTGCAGCAGTGCTGGAAAGTCGCCGGACAAGCGTGAACTCCCTTCCTCCCCCGTCATCCCGTTGGCAGCCAACACTATTTGTTCGGGAGGGCAAGGGTAAAGCAAGCAGCACCACCGCAAAACCAGACACCGGGCAGCTTGGCAGAGCACGGGACTGGAAGATGCTGGCAGACCTGGACACAAAACTCTGCTTCCCAGCTGAGATCGCATCCACCAACCTGCGACCAGACCTGGTTCTGTGGTCAGCCTCGCTCAAGCTCGTCTTCATCATCAAACTCACTGTGCCCTGGGAGGGTGCAGTGGAGGAGGCCTACGAGCGGAAGATGCTGAGGTACGCCGATCTCGCAGCAGATGCTCAACAACAAGGCTGGAAAGCGAAGGTCTGCCCAGTGGAAGTAGGTTGCAGAGGGTTCGTAGCTACCTCAACATCTAGGCTACTCAGGGAGATGGGAGTACGAGGGAAGGCCCACTGCCAGGCGGTCAAGGACCTCTCCAGGGCTGCTGAAAAGGGGAGTCAGTGGCTGTGGATGAAGAAAAAGGACCCCACATGGGCCTTCAGATGAGTCGGTGACATCTAGTAGGGAATGAACCTGGGACGCTGGGATTCACTGCTGAACCCTCTGGAGGTGTCGTAGGCCAGTCAGCGAAACACCCAAGAAGGAGGGCCTGCCCACCTGATGACCCAAACGATGTCACCGCTCATCTGAAAACCCACAGTGTCTCTCATCGGTGCTTCGATTACCAAAATCAATCCTACACAACAGGTATGCGGTCAGGCGCAAGCTTGGCTCAGGGAAGAGGACGCCCCTGCCATGCAGAGTCCACTGCACTTTGGATTACAACATCATTTCCTGTGTTTCATGAAACTGTGCTACAATGTTTTTCTTTGGTGTTGGTGAATAAAAATCCACATGGATGTCTTCATGCTTATGTTCTTCATTAGTTTGCATCGTGTTTAGACGGAATTCACGTTCATTCTGGTCTGTAAGCAACGGCAAAGAAAACTTGCAAAAGTGGGCCATTTGTAACATGTTACAAATGGTCCGCTTTCCATTCAATACCAATATTTACATATTTGACATATTGGCCAATATTATATGTTCAGTCAGGTGTCTTCATTACTGAGTGTATTCTAACACTTGATTTGTTTAATCAATGTATTTCCCCAATGAACTGATAAAAAAAAGAAGCCCAAACTGGTACACCCGATACTCTTATCACATCCATGGTATGAAAACAATGCTAAGGAGTTGCTTCAATGAAATATAATTGCTTTAAGCTGAAAACGATATGTTTAATGGTGTTTTTTAGCATTGTTACATTTATCATGCATGTTAGAATTAATCCGATATGCGCAGCAAATGTAACACTGAAACAGCGTCCACGTTCGGTTTAATAACTCCCGACCTGTTTTATCAAAAAAATAACTTGAAGTGGTTTATGGTAGCAGACATGTGTAGGTCCGTTGCCTGAAAATATTACATGTGTAGATAAACGGATCTCTGAGTAAAAAAAATGAAACGTGCAAAATGTTACATCCTTGGCGGCTCTCCCCTATAGGCTAACTACAGTTGAATTTCAATGGACTTCTATGGGCTGGCCTGCAGTACACCGTTCCAAAGGACCAGAAGTGAGGACGCTGTCTCATTTGGGGGAGTGACATTTGTATGTTGTAGTACCGGTGCAAGATGCTGTATTCTGTCAACTCTAAGCCATTCCAGCCTGTCAAAATGCGCAGGGGTGAGGTGGGTTCGGGGAGTGAGGCCAAGTCGTATCCTGACCAGTTTGTTTTGGGAAGCCTGGAGCCTTCTTGGGCCTTTGTAGGTGCTGTGGTACCAAGAGGTCACTATAGCCTAGCCTTGGAAACCCAGACGTTTTTATTTCCAGGAAGAAAAGCTATAGCCAGGTCATCATCGTCTTTCTGACAGGCTTAATGTGATGTTGTCAGATGTTAGCACACTTATTTGCATAATTATGTTTTTAACACGTCTAATGGTTTTTATGCATGTGTCTACTCTGTTTGACACGCTTCCCATTTATTGCCGTCTGGTATGGTCATGTCATCTTTGAACTCGGAACGATGTTATATGACTTCAGTCGTCATTTCCAATGTATCCATGATCGAGCTTGGGCCACGTTAGGAGTAGGAGAGCTGGTCTGGAAAAGTCATGAATTTAACTTGTTTGGCCCACATGGCCTCCAAAGTTTCACCCTCTGTACTTATTCTGCTCCAAAAGCAACAACTCTCAATGGCACGTTCCTGCTATAAATCATGTTGGAGTTCATACTCTGTGCTAGAATAGTCTGTTTGGCCAGCCGTACTTTCTAGCCGTACTTTCTGTGTAAGTGTTTGTGTTGGTGCTGCATGAACCTGTCCTCTTATCTCTGCATGGCGCTACTGCTGCTTCTGCTATCTCTCTCTCTCTCCTCTCTCTCTTTGACCTTGGAGTAATGTAAGCACGTCTTCCTCTGAGTCTGACAATGTCTTTACATTTCTGTATTAAATTAGGGAAACTGCAACACTCTCACTTCCTTCTACGAGCTCGTTTTCTTTCACCTGTTGTGATAGACATGTCAAATGATTTGGACAATGGTGACTCAGTCTGTTCATAAACTTAAACTGAGACTAAAATAAAATAGTGTTGCTGTTGATCACTGCAATAAGACACTGCAAAAACTAAAATAAACTAAATGACAAATGCAAATAACTTTACATATAACATATATTGTTAATATTGCTACTCCAATGACATGTACTACTCTGTATAGCAAAACAATAAAGACACCTTGACCTTAAACACACACACACACACACACACACACACACACACACACACACACACACACACACACACACACACACACACACACACACACACACACACGATTTCTTTATTTGAGTCCACATTTATAAAATACATTATCAAGGGCACAAATATTTTCAGTTGCTTCTGATATACTACGCACTCGAAACATCACGTGTCTCAGTGCTTGAGTCCAAACAAGCCCTACACACACACACACACACACACACACACACACACACACACACACACACACACACACACACACACACACACACACACACACACACACACACACACACACACACACTATTCTTGTATCGGAGTACCAGCACTCAAAATTCACTCTTACCTGAAGTAGCCTATACGCAAAACGCATCCCTATTCAATTAACTAGCTTGACACTGTAGTTTGCACAACATCTTATTCAACGACAACAAAAAAATCCTAAGACAACTTTTGGGGCTGAGTGGCTAAATGTCATCAGACGGTGGTCCGTGGCTTAAATGCAGAACAGATAACCTTTACGACCTTTACGTGACAAGGGTTGAAAACCACTGCCCTAGAAAGTATAAACAGGCTCATATCAAGTGCACACTTTGTATGGACAGGAAAAGTTTCCTGGCGTTTATCGCTATGGTTATTAACTGTGCAGTGGAGATCAAGGGAAGTCGGAGAGAATGAAAATGATTCTGGACGCAGCAAGGAGATTTTTTAATGTGAATGACGTCAGTGGAGAGGACCTGGATAATGTGCTGAGAGAGGGATTCATGTCTACTCCGACTCTGGAGTAGGAAGCATTTAACAGAGTGGACAATGTTTGTGGGAGGGAATTATATTGAATAGACACTTTTATTTTTAGTAAGATATGGAAGGGGATCACTTTGGGTGGACTTTTGTTGTTTTGTAAATAGTAGTAAGAATATAGTTTAAATACTCCAAGAATCCAGTAGGTGGTGGCAATGCACTATAAGTATGCCAACCGCCAATAAACCCAAAAGAAGAAGAAGATCCTCTGGTAGCCACGCCCCCTCCCACCTCCACAGTCCACACACACCTGCTGCAAACAGACAGACACTAGCTCCTTAAAAAAAGAGTGAAATTAACAACTTATAACTTTATATTATAACTTTACATCTCATGGAAGTTGAGAGTAAGCTGGGTTGTTAACACGTGTTTGTGCGTGTGCGTGCGATTGTATGAGTGAGACGGAGGGAGCTGAAAAACAAACTGTGCTGTGTGCATGGGTCCTACACAGCTAGAATACATTTACAGACACAATGTTTTGTTTGGGGGGGGGGGCACAGCACCAAATCCTTGCATGAAACTTAATTCTTAACTGTTTGCGCAATGATAGTTTAATTTAAAGTTGATATTGAACCAATTTACGCGTTAGAAGAACCTGAATTGCACATCTAGATTTCTCTCTCAATTTATTTCAAGGCTAGCCCCTCTCGGCACCCTCCGTAAAGTTTTCTGAAATTTGGTCTACTTTACTTATGGGTCCCTATGCATTTATTCCACACGATATGGTATACAGATGTACACACCCTCCGTGCTGGCCGTGCTGCGGCCTTTTGGTGGTGGTGAGATGTTTCAAAAGAAGCATATATCGGCTATAGGAGACAACGGGAACGTGAGAGAAATTTCATTTGGCGCAGAAGCCGTTTTTTTCTTTGTTTGACCGTTTTGGCTGCTCTGAAATTCTCTCTTCCTTACTTCCTTGACTTCCTTATTGACTTCCCATTGTACTGCCTCCCGCACCGAGAGTGGCAAGCTGCGCGTCCCTACGTTCCTGCCTCTGATCTGCTCTGTCTCAGCTATATTATTTATTCGTTAGAAAAATACCATTATACTTAATATATACTAACACCTAGTCTGTGTTATGACAGGATATTATAGGCTATACATGCTGTATACTATAGGCCTGTTAGTAAGTGGAAGGATGCAGTATACAGGCTGTGTATGTTTGTCTGCGGTTGCTAGTGAGTTGTGACAGGGTACATTGAGTGTACATACGAGGCTCTTAGTCAGCTCACTTTCTTTCTTACCACCTTACTTACTTAAA
>NC_139698.1:18639247-18764247 GCF_964188405.1 Protomyctophum parallelum | reverse complement strand
TGTTTTTACACTTGCTGAAAATAGCCGATCTACAAGCTCACTGCGGCGCGTTGTGAGCTTGTAGATCCGCTATTTTCAGCATGCGCAACAATTGTAAATTCAATTACTTATACTGGATCTCTTGTCCTCTATAGTCCCTTCCTAACATTTTAGTCTAGTTTTTATTTGTTGACGAAATTGTCAGTACATTTAGTCTTAGTTTCAGTCATCATAGCTTACCGTAGTTTTCATTTAGTTTCCATTTCGTTTTCGTCAGTGAAAAAAGGTAGTCGACGAACATTTCTCGTCTTAGTTTTAGTCGACGAAATCAACACTGGCGAGGACCAGTTATACAGTATGAAGGTGAGAGATTGAAAATGGATGAAGAGATGAGAACTGAGTAAGCGTTAGGGTTGCGGTTACTGAAAGGGATTTATTTTTGTTAAGGTTGATTAGAATGAGATTAGTGGATATGAGTCATATTGGATGTTTCAGAGAAACGTGGTCATCATTTATACATCCCCCCCCATGACACGCACGTTATATAAAACATGAAATAAAAATAAAATCAAGGCATGGCATGGCTCCAATTTAAATGTATAAATGTATCCTAGGTATTGTTTTATTTGAATGTGTAGTTTCTTTATACCAGCAGAGATGAAGCCCACATCACATTTTACACATTTTTTATGTAAAAGTAAAAGAATCACACCCGTGTGATGTGAGGGGCGCTCTTATCATCTTACAACATTGAGGTGGGAATTCAGCATAGCTTGGAGCAGTATAATAGACAATACAACGACTCAAACCTCCCTTCCCGCTGTACCGCATCAGCCCGATCGGCATCGCCACTAGAAAATATTCAGGGGAGAAGCGCCTGGTCATAGACCTCTCCTCCCCCCACAACTCACACATCCCCAGCATCAACAGCCTCATCCCCAGTCACGACTTATCCATGCAGTACCACACCGTCAACCACGCCATCAACGGTTTTATGCTAATGTTATGCACATTTATAATAATAATTAAAATAATATTTATAAATTAATAATTTACATTTAATTTGGGGGATACCTTTCACAATAATAAATGCACATGTTCTAGACATTCTAATGATCACAAAAAGGGTTAAAGGTCAAAGGTCATTAAAGAATTGTTAAAATTACAGAGATTTTGAAGTTGTGTGAATTTGTAGTGAGCTATCGTGTCTCAGGCCTTACTGTAGTGAGCTATCGTGTCTGCCTCAGGCCTTACTGTAGTGAGCTATCGTGTGCAATTAAAATAAATATGTTGACCAAAAGCACCGCTGGGGCTTGCAGGGTTATTGTCACATCACAGCCTGGTTTACGAGGTAAAAAAGTGGATGAAATTTGTTTTCGTGCATAGCATACAATACAGTAGTTCTCATCGTAATAAAATAAATAAAGGGAAGGGGTTTGCAAGTGGAAAGGAGATCAGAGAAAAAAAAGGAAAAAAAAACATATTTAAACTTTTCACAGTACCTGAGATAAGATATCAGATTATAAAAGGTGTGTGAGCATAGCATCAGACGTATAATGTGCATACTTATGTTATGGGCATTAATTGAGGTGAAAAATAGGAAAAACACACACAAAAAACATTGTACAAGGGATTAAGGTGCAAAATGCCAGTGCGTGTCAACCGATATGAGACGGCAGTAAAAAATTGTTTGGGACGCCATTTGCAAAAGACAATTATTTATTCAAATGTACGAATGTAAAGTGTATTTGTCTCACCAGCAACTAACTACACGCACTGCATAAATCAAGATGATGGTGAAGATAGTTCCCTTGTTTCTACAAAACTGTCGGACCGACAGTGAACTGAGAAAAAGAGAAAGTGAAATGTCAGCCATATGTACATATGTGTACCGTACAACGTGTATATTATGAACCTGAATAAAGTGCTGTCGGTACTGTAATGTCTAATCACTAGCAACACGAGCAGTTATGGTGAAGAAAGGGAACTTGACTGACTAGACTCCCCTGACGGGGGCATGCCTATACCTATGTTCCCTCAGCCCTATGTTCCCTCAGCCCTAGTATGTTCTCCCATTTCAAAACCGACCCTATGTTCCCTCAGCCCTATGTTCCCTCAATCCGATAAGTGAAGTGTAATAAATGTAATAGTGTAATGAGTATATATTTTTTTCTCGTCTCGTCCTTTTTTCTCGTCTCACCACGCATCTAAATCAAGGAAGCAGGCACGACTGCAATTAATCTTAATGTCTTTTATCGGGTGCACGGTCTGGGAAGACTCCATCGCCACTAGGGGGCGCAAAAAGGCCCTGACTGCCAGTTTCAATATATTTATTAATTTAATTTTAATTTTTATATTTCTTCTTCAAAAAAACTAAACGTTATACACGTTTTAAAAGGCGTTAATGGCGTTGTTGGCGCTGTGGGAGTTGATAAAAAAGAAGTTAATTAAACAAGAGAATACCAGCACTCACGGAACTGTCCTTAAAGGAACTTTATTGTTTTGATTTCCCAGAGTATAATTTTTCAGTTCCTTGTTCCTTGTATATATATCTTTTTTTACCTTCCTTGTCTGGTTAAATTTGGTAATGTGTAAAAAGGCCGAGTCACACTTGTTGTTCACAGCACACACCTGACAAAAGATATGAAATATTCAGACTGTACATGAACAAGACATCTCCCTTCAGGAAGGGTATGGTTATTTGTGACATGGGGTACCAGAGCTAAAGGAAACCCTATTACTAAAGTATGGCTTTCCCGGTGGATTGTGCAGGAGGCCATCCAACTGGCTTATGCCAGTACAGGGTTTCAGCCTCCTGAAGGCCTTAGGACCCAGGATGCTGCCATACCCTGCGTAGAGCAGGGTATGCTCTGCTGTGGGCCTCTGCTGGTAGAATCTAAAGCAGCAGCATCAAATATTTGCAAGAAAAACAAAATAGGTCAAAATGGGCATATTGTTTTACAGCCCAATAAATCGTCTTCCATTGGCCTTCAATTGAGAGTTGAGTGATTGACAGCTGACATGACAAGCCTCTATTATGGGTCTCAGGGCTGCTGAGTACCTCATTAACAAAACTGAACCTGAATAAACAGGGATAAAGACGGAGCAATGAGTGTTGCTTTTCTTTCCAGAATGTAACTGAGGGGAACCGGAAGCTTCGCTCCTTATATTGGGACCCCAGAGAACCTGGGCTAGAACAAACGTTCCGTCCTCACTGCATGTTACACTTTGCTAGTGCAATTAATTCACAGTATTAATTGTAAACCTTCATAAAACGAAATTATTAAATAATTAAACAGACTCTTAAAACACATTAAGTTGGGTCACACTCTCCTGGTGAGATTTACTCAACATTGGGACTAATATTTGTCAGCCCCAGAGCCTATAGAAGGCTCTGCTCAGCCCTCTGGCCCCGTGAGGTGCACTGGCTTTTGACCAATGACAGCTCCTCTGCGGTGGATGCATTTTAAATCAATTAATGAAGTTTATTATTTACTTTCTAATTTGTTTTCTCCATGTCCGTTGAAGAAAACATGAAGTTAAGAGATTGGGGCATATCATCCAATGGATTAAAATAACGAAAGGAAAGAGACAAATATACGTTTTGTGGGTTTGAAATTCTTGCTTTTTGGTGCAGAGACAGACCGACACGGCTTGGACCCATAAAGATATTATAAGACACAAAGTTAAGAAACAAAATGGCTAGTTCAATCACATTGGAAGTGGCTCGGGAGGCATCCTTTGGTTAGACAAGGTTGGTGAGGGGTGCGTTAAAACGACCGGATTAAGGTTGGTGAGGGGTGTGCTAAGGGTTAGGTTAGGTCTAGGTGTGCTGTCCCGTGGGAGGTTAGGTTAGGGTGAGGGTTTGAGATGGTTAACATCGGTAGACAACTTGACTGTGTGTGTTTGTCTTGATTTGTGAGTTCTCTTGGCACAGTACCATGGGTGTGTACGCAACAAAACCATGCTGCTTCTATGCAACGACTGGTATGAAAAACATTGTTGAAGCTGAGAATTAATGTGGTTGACACGCACTGTAGGAGGAGAAGATGAGTTCAGATATGTACCAGTGCCACTGTCTGCTATTTTGTTTAAAGCTGCATTACACCTCAAGCAGACTGTAATTATGAAACCTTTTAATTAATTGTCTGGTTTGGGTGTTATTTTGTTCATAAAGTGCATTTTAAAATAAGTCACTTAGAAGTTCTACAGGCTAAACTAGTTTTGTTTGTCAACGTAGCTTAAATAGTTGGTGTCAGTCCATTAAGGTGTGTACTGTACTCTATGTTCATGTGAGACAACTATGCAATGGAAACATACCTGAGATTCAAAACAGATAATTAAGTATGAGTGATTCATGAAGGCCGGAATGCAGTGTCAATAGTAGTTTCATTAGGGTCAAACGTTCACTGGAGTTCACTGTGTTGTTGTGGAGCATTTGCTATAACAAAGTAGATGGACTAGACCCCAGTAGTGTCATTGCTGTAACTTGGTATCTGTAATGTGTTATCTGTAATAGTGGCAGCGGTGGCCGAGTGGATTGCGGAGCAGGCTAGATATCGGAAGGTCGCCAGTTCGAATCAGCGGTCCGACACGTTAAAATTACCACCGTTGAAGTGCCCTTGGACAAGGCATTGAACCACTACCATGAAATGCTCCATGTGGGCCTGGCTGTAAACAAGTATCTGATGCTTAGTCCAGTTACCCTTGGTAAACTTGATTTACCAGAACGCATTTCTTCTTCTCTTCTGTTCTGTTGCTGCAGGGTGAACTACTGTATGGGTAGCATTATAGTATAATTGATGCCTTACAGCACCCCCCCCTTTTGGAATGAGGGGACATATAGGGCTTAGGTAACATAGGGGCCGGGCTGATGGAACATAGGGCTGAGGGAACATATAGGGCTGAGGTAACATAGGGCTGAGGGAACATAGGGCTGAGGGAACTTGGGTACGGTCCCAGACTGACCACTGCTAGACTTTAGGTGAACTGAGAGGGGGGGAAAAAGGATCTGAACTCCCAGTAGTGGTTTACAATGTCTGGCAAACGTATAGTTCTCACCAGACTTGAAAAAACTTTTAGGTCATGCATTAAAAACGTTGCTCACTATAGAGTATACAGAAGGAAGGCGCAGGCCGGGGACAACCATGAAGGACCGCAAAACGAAATATTTAGGTGATTCTTGAGACTGTCTGGGACACTAGGCAGATAAGAGTCTTCGGGGGGCCTTATAATTGCTCTGGGCCCCTGCAGGTATAGTCTTATACTTTGCCTGCTAAAAATATAGCTCTGTATGTGTGATATCGTCTTGGTTCAGTTCATAAAATGATCGAAGGTTCTGGCATATGGTTGGGTAGGAAACATACTGGTTGACAAGAGGCACCGTTGAAGTGCCCTTGGACAAGGCATTGAACCACTACCATGAAATGCTCCATGTGGGCCTGGCTGTAAACAAGTATCTGATGCTTAGTCCAGTTACCCTTGGTAAACTTGATTTACCAGAACGCATTTCTTCTTCTCTTCTGTTCTGTTGCTGCAGGGTGAACTACTGTATGGGTAGCATTATAGTATAATTGATGCCTTACAGCGCCCCCCCCCTTGTCTGTTTTGGAATGAGGGGACATATAGGGCTTAGGTAACATAGGGCTGATGGAACATAGGGCTGAGGGAACATATAGGGCTGAGGTAACATAGGGCTGAGGGAACATAGGGCTGAGGGAACTTGGGTACGGTCCCAGACTGACCACTGCTAGACTTTAGGTGAACTGAGAGGGGGGGAAAAAGGATCTGAACTCCCAGTAGTGGTTTACAATGTCTGGCAAACGTATAGTTCTCACCAGACTTGAAAAAACTTTTAGGTCATGCATTAAAAACGTTGCTCACTATAGAGTATACAGAAGGAAGGCGCAGGCTGGGGACAACCATGAAGGACCGCAAAACGAAATATTTAGGTGATTCTTGAGACTGTCTGGGACACTAGGCAGATAAGAGTCTTCGGGGGGCCTTATAATTGCTCTGGGCCCCTGCAGGTATAGTCTTATACTTTGCCTGCTAAAAATATAGCTCTGTATGTGTGATATCGTCTTGGTTCAGTTCATGAAATGATCGAAGGTTCTGGCATATGGTTGGGTAGGAAACATACTGGTTGACAAGAGGCATTGCATGAATATCAAACAGAAATTTGTGCTCGGATATTGCTACACACCTGTAGCAATATTGGCACACCCGTTTAGGTTTGCAGTATATACCATCTTTACAGCTTTATGCATGCGCATACCCCCTATATGGGTGCATTAAGGGACTAAGGGTAGACCATGATAGAGTAGTAGTGTGAGGGGGGCGGTCTTTTTTATGTTTTCTTTTTCTACAGGAAGTAGAGAAGAGAGAAGAGCCATTGGTGCAGCTTGTAACGCCTATTGTTGTAAACCAATGTGAAATTGAAGCTGCTGTCACTTGGGCTTTGAGCACCTTTTGGTGCATCATGGCTAGAGTCAACAATAACTCAAATGGATACAAAATCTTAGCAAGTTGATTGGAAAGAAGGTAAAAAAAAGGGTAATTTTCTGTCTTCTTGTGTACAATCTACATTTTACAAAAGCATTTTTATAGTTTTTAGAATTTATTTTAGATTTGCTTTATTATAATATATATTTTTAAGATGTCTTTTGGGGATTTTATTTGGATAGCACAGTGACGATTGACATGACAAAGGGAGAGAGAGACTGCATCTGAAACTACTTTAGACCAAATTTCTTTCAGGTTGGACAGTGAACAAAGAGATAGTAGGTGGTAGAGAGACACCTTGTGTAAATTACTGTGCATTACAGTGCCATGGATCAGAATAAAACATATGGGGCAGCAGCTGTGGGAATATAACATAATGAAATCTTACAAAAAACTGTAGTCGGGTAGAGGTAGTCCAAATAATTACTTAGTAAGAGTAAGAAAGTAACTAACTATCGAAAGACCACTCAAGTACTTACTTCACAATCTGTTTAAATAACCAGAAGGTAATTGAAATGTATAAAATATGAAACTAGCAATGCTTGTCCAATAGGCTGACGTCTCTCTGAGTGAATCAACCAAATAGAAAATCGGTAAAATAAAAATAAAATGCTAGCGGAATGTAGCCAAATCATTGGATTTTTACAAATATTTTACTCCTAAATAACTACTCTACTATTGAGAGAGGCACGTGATGCAGCGCTACGTAAATTGCACGTTGCACGTATCGGCAGCCATGATTCGCTATCATCCGACGGTTGCAATGGAACTCAACATTGATGGAAAAGTATGTGTAGATGTATCCACATTTGTGCTAAAATGGTTTATTACTAAAGTGCTTGCTATTATCATAGTTGTTCATATAGCTGCATGCATTAATTATTGTATGTACTTAGTTTGACATAGTTTGCTACTTGTGAAACGAGTTATGGAGGATGACATATCATGTTAGCATGTTAGCAGCAAGCTCCTCTTTCTCGCTATAGGCCTACTGCTGAAATATGTTCGGACAAAAACTCAATATGGTTTAGCTATACTGTTTAGCTATACTTTAGCTATGGCTCAAGATGAAATTCAAAGCATATTGGTAAGTTTAGGTGTGCTATGCTGCCACTAGCCTTGCCGTTAAGGCGCATTGATACTTCAAAAATGTCTGTGTACATCCCTGCGCTAGTTGGTATGTGGTCAGGCTTTAGGCCTATAGCTCAGGGAAGAGGATACCCCTTAGTCCTTTGTGGACACCAGCAGAGGCATGACATTAAGCCTATGACAGTGCATTAATACAAAACAAAATACTTTTCATACTGCAGGTTCCAGTGCAATGCGTTGACAATCCTAATGGAATTCCTGGCGTGGTGGTGGATGGAAAGAACACATTTCCCCTGCCTCCGCCGGTGAGTTTGCCGCATTTCAATTACACAATCAAGCTCTCAAAAATAAGTCTCTTGTGTAATTCAGTGTTAATCTTGTTTACTAACTAGGCAGAGAATGCGTCGCTGACACTGACACCCTTTAATAAAGGCCAGGGACATTTCAGGTAAAAGGCATACCATACTGTAGGCTATACTTCTTGTAATTATTAATTGTATATATTGATATGGTAATTTTACACTGTAATACAGTAGTTGTCCCTAAATGCATCCTCTGTTCATCCGTAGCTCAGTAAGACCATTCCAATTCCCTTGGTATAAAGATGAAGACACTGCTATGGAGACCGACTGCTGCTCAGGTGATGAAGAGATGGCCATGGAGACTGACTAACCAGGTTGAGCATTTTGTGCATCATCATGTGCCTCTTTTGAACACCATATACATATGTCACATATACTGTACTGGTTTCTATAACATTGTTTTCCCTTGGAGGAGCCCCCACTTCTTACATCTGAAAAGGCTGAGAGACCCCACCACATGTTTTAACCGTTTCATTCTGGACAGGAACCCCATTTTGGTGTTTTAAGCATTATGTTATGCTTTAGCTGTTGAAAAATAGAAGATCTACAAGCTCATAGTGCGGTACCGTCCGAGTGCATGCCATGCTCCGAGCTTGTGGGCTCTAAATCATGAAAATGTGGCGCAAATCTTTGAGTATATTATAGAAGCGAACATTTTTAACTCAAATCTTTGCTTCTGGGGGGTGCCTGGAACAACATATTTTCAGATGGGGGTCCGCGGCCAAATACAGATAATTCCCGGGGTCCTTGACATGCAAAAGGTTGAGCACCTCTGACATAGAAACATAGGTTTTTCAGAAAACCTTTAAAAAGCCAATCAAGTTCTTGTGAGCTTGTGGATTGCCAATGTTTCTGAAACTCTGTTTCTGAAACTCTTTGAAAGATATTTTAACAATGCTTCACAGTGAGTGAGTTGCATAGTGTATGGGATTTAGCTATGAATTTTGTGCTGCATGTTTAAAATGTTGCATTAACCCCACCCACCTGATCTTTGCCAATTAACCACCTATAGGGGCCCGGACCGTAGATTGGGAAATAACTGAAGAACAATGCAATCACATTATGTAATATTGCAACTATATCCTGTCCTATACTTGAAATACTATAGATTTGCTCAATCTCTTCCGTTCAGGGAAACAGAGGTGTGCACTAAGGCATGAAGATTGACAAGCTCTGCATGCCATATACGACTGTGGCTCAAGAGGTAGAGCAGGTCGTCCAATGATCCATGGGTCGGCGGTTCGAATCCCGGCTCCTCCTGTCTACATGTCGAAGTGTCCTTGGGCAAGACACTGAACCCCAAATTGCTCCCGATGTGCTGGTTGGTACCTTGCATGGCTTCCGCCGCAATCGGTGCATGAATGTGTGTGTGAATGGGTGAATGTAATGCACAATCTATGTAAAGCGCCTTGGATAAAGGCTCTATATAAATGCACCATTTACCATTTATATACTGACACGTCATGAATGAATAACCCTACTGTAGGGTTCAAGTGGTTTCATATTGGCTTTTTAACCTTTTTGTTATGAATAAAGTACCCTGATTTTGCAGCCGCCCTCTCCTTTTTTTTGCCTTTTTTGAGTGCTCGGATTGCTCCTATATTCATCCTAGAAGCACCAACCACCAAAGTGTTTAACTCAACGGGATATGTTCTCTTTTTTTGGTTTCATATTAGAATTGAAAATTGGCTAGATTTAAACGGTCATATCAATGTTTACATTGATATAAGGTAGGGTACAGTAAGTGACATTTTTTGGTTAAAACAAAAAAATATTTTGTTAAAAGGTTAAATCGCTATATTCTGATGGTAATCATTGCTATAGTGTTTGTTCAATTAATTCTTTAATACACAGAAAATGCCCAACATTTTCTGCTAGGTGACACGATTTCAGCCAATCAGGAGAGAGTAGCCATTTATCAGCTTAATGATTTAGTGTTCCGGTTCCAATTGTGTCTGCTCATTTCTTTGTGTCATCACTTAGGGCGACCAATGATCCAATGATACATGGGTTTGGCGGTTCGAATGCCGGCTCCTTCTGCTCCTACATGTGTGAAGTGTCCTTGGGCAAGACGCTGAACCACAAATTGCTCCCGATGTGCTGGTTGGTACCTTGCATGGCTTCCGTGGCAATCGGTGTATATGAATGTGTGTGAATGGGTGAATGTAATGCACTATGTAATAATAGTGCCTTGGATAAAGGCGCTATATAAATGCACCATGTACCATTTTATGTACAATCCACTTAAACAATCTGTATCCTGAACTGTGTTCTCTATCCTGATTGGATAAAATTGGTATCCGAACCTGAAAATGCATTTTCCTTTTAACCTATTCAGGGCGGGAACCCCTTTTCGTGTTTTAAGCATTATGTTATACTTTTGCTGTTGAAAAATAGCAGATCTACAAGCTCATAGTGCTTGTACTATGACCCCACTATTTTTGAAAAATCGTGAAAATGTGCCACAAATCTTTGAATATATATTTCACAGCAAACGTTCTTAACTAAAAATCATTGCTTCTGGGGGGTCCCTGGAACTACATATGTTCCTTAACATGGAAAAGGTTGACATAGAAAGGTTTTTCAGAATACTGATTTAGAAGGCATTTGTAGAATCATCGTCCTCAGGTCTATAAAAAACTTTAGAGACAAGACTCCTGTTGCTGAACCAACACTCAGTCTATAGCAATGAGTACTATCACAATATAGAGCATTTTAGCACTGATTTTAACCCAAGAAAATCACTGACCCTACCTTTAAATATCGTCATCACCCCCGTGGATGTAGTGTGATTTCTAAGCCCAACTAATGACAAATGACTCCATTATAATTGGTGCAAGAGCTCCATCTACTGGCAGAGCTGACCAGAGCCTTTTGTGTTGCTTCTGGAGAACCGTGGGTCCGACCGACTCGATACCTGGCACTGCACTCCCTGCGGGCGTGTGGAACGCGTGTGTCGAATGTGAAGTCGGTGGGTCAAACGGTCCTCGAGTTACGTGCATTACAACCGTACGCAGAGATGTGGCGCATTTAGGATTGCATATTTCATAGTGTGTAGTAAAGTATACATATAAATAGCTTATATACTGTACACTACAGGTCTCTATCATTGACAAGCCGCCTATGATCGGTACTCCAGCTACAATTCCTATTAGAAAACTATTTTATGGAACAGCACAAAATCCGTACAATTGTAATGTGTGCGACTTTCTGTGGTCAAATCCAACGTATTTGTTGTGGGTGTGCGCATGTACTGTATACTGTATGTGTGTGGGGTGGGGTGGGGGTGGTATGTTGTCCCTCCCTGCCTCTCTCATTCCCCTGAGTTCTGACACCAATCCAATTATGCTGTGGCCTTTTGTAACTGTGTGTGTACTGTGTGCGTGCGTGCATGCGTGCGTGTGGAAGACGGCAGCGCTGTGCCTGGACACCCACCTCGCTCGCCACTTCTGCCCACTGGCCCTGCCCTGGGCTGCCCACAGGATGCCATCCCCCGCTTTGATGCCCTGACACACACACACACACACACACACACACACACACACACACACACACACACACACACACACGCACAGTGAGGATGTCCTCAGAAGATCCTATGATGTTTTTTAAGGCCTCAAGGCTCCATGGGTTTAGTCTTGTCTGGAGGGTCCTGTTATTAAAGGCCCAATCGGGCGATCAGATCTCTGTGCTGTCAGATGAAAATAGATTGCCTGCCAGCGAGAGAGAGAGAGAGAGAGAGAGAGAGAGAGAGGGAGACAAATGGGCTTCAGGGACAGGAAGTAAACCCAAATTATGAACATTGGTTCGTTGCTGGAATCGGTGTGTACGCTCTAACTTCTTCCCCAAACACAAAAAACAAGTGTCTGCTAAATGAAAGAGAATACTGTTCATATGAACAGTTTTACTTTAAAAAGAAAAACCTTAAAAAAGTTAAAATAGCCGACAAGTTCACAACGTGTAGATCGGCTATAGTTGAACTATTTTAGACGTTTATTTTTTTGGCAAATATGTTTAGAGATAAGGGATATGGGTGGCGCAAGATATGGCCCATAATATGCCAGTCAATCTAAGATTTGACCCAAAATAAATTGCAATAGTGCAACTTTTTAATGATTCTTAGCGTCATGCAAATAACAAATAATAAAAATCACACCAGTGTGAAGTGAGGGGCGCTAATATATTAAAGGGATTGTGACATTAAAAAAAAGGTTTTGGAATTGTTCTTGTTTTTTTAGGTTTTCTAATCTCAATTGCACCCAAAAAACATGAACTTTTAACATTCAGTAGATTTTCTGTGATCTGGGTTTTTTCTGGCTCAAACAGGTGCTCTGATTTGCCGGCAGTAAGTGACATCACTTACTGCAAATCCCATATGGGATTTGCCAGCAGATGTCACTGTTTCACTGTGTTGCCTGTTTTCATTGTAGCTCAAAAGGCCCAAAAATCCCCAAAGAAAACTTCAGACCACAGAAAATCCACTGAATGTTCAAAGTTCAGGTTTTTTGGGTGTAATTGAGGTCATAAAACCTAAAATAAAAAAAAATAAAAAAAAAAAATGAAAATGAATGTCCTAAAACCTTTAAAGTCTAACTCATGTTGATTAGGTGATGTAATGGTGATGTAAAACAAACGGTGCCAACACAAACATCAAACGCCTTTAACAATAGAGACAATATATGACGTAAATGTCACATTATGACGTACATTTTCCCTTCATTGTCAATACGTTTACAAAACAAACATTAAACCTGTGTATAGGAAGGGCTGGTGCCCCTCAAAAATAAGATTATTATATAAATTGTGGATCATGGTAAATTCAGGGGTTGTAAGTTGGGGTACCATTGAAATCCTATAAGGCAAAAAAAAGTTATGCTTTAAAACCCATTTTGGGCGGGAACCCCTTTTGGTGTTAGCATTATGTTATGCTTTAGCTATTGAAAAATAGCAGATCTACAAGCTCATAGCGTGGCACGCTACGAGCTTGTAGGTCTGCTATTTTGAAAAATCTAAGAACGACTGACATAGAAACATAGCTTTTACAGAAAACTGGGTTAAGTAGCATGTGACATGTCAAACTAGGGGTTATCCATGATTCTGAATCAATTGCAAGCATTGCTTTTGCATGAAAAACATTCCTTCGGCCTAAAACGGCCATAGCCGTCTTCACAAAATGTGATGAGGTCAGCACATTTGGGCAACAATTTTACCCAATTAAATGGGTTTTCTTTCCTGATTGGATGAAATGCAAATGGTTACCCACCTTAAAATGGATGTTGTGTTTACTAAAGAGCACTAACAGACAGGCAGATCCTGTTTCTGAACAATCTTCTCTTTTATTTAAAAAAGTCTGGTAAAGAAAACATTAGCAGATATTGTAACCCTATAAACCAGTTCATGCTCGCCCATGCCCACTCATAAGTCATTACTACTACAGTGATTCTCAAGATCTTCGAGGAGCATCTAAGCCAGTGGTTCCCAAAGTGGGGTCCGGGGACCCCCAGGGCCGGGTCCTTGAGGGAGTTCCAGGGGGTCCCCAGCTAAATGATAGTTTGGAACCAGATGGACCCTAATGGGTCTGTAACTCTGAGAGTGTACAAGCAGTGGTGGAAAGTAACTAAGTAATTGTACTTAAGTACAATTTTGAGAATTTCCAATGTCCAGTACTTTTACTTCTACTCCACTACATCTCAGAGCCAAAAAAAATACTTTTACTCCACTACAATGATATGAAAACTTTAGTTGCTAGTTGGAGATTTTCTTTTTTTTTTAAACATACATTGACCACTTCAACCCCATACATTTCGGCCATTTGAAAATAGCCGATCTACAAGCTTCCATTTGTACACTTTCAGAGCGGGGGTCCCGAGACATTGCCCTTAAGCATTTCCGGGGGTCCCCGGCCAAGAACGTTGTAGACTAATATGCATGTCACACTGGGGGGGGGGGGGGGGGGGGGTCTTTGAAATTAAACGGGTTGAGAAGAATCACTGCTAGAGCCGTACAAATCTTCTCTTATGGGGGTCCCTGGGATATCTTTTCATATCTGCTGTCTAATTAATGGACCACTGATCTAAGCAGTCAACACTTGTAGACGACGGCTGGGTGTGTACAGTAGGCTACGGTATGTCCTCGGATGACTGTATATATCCATGCATTCCCATGCCTATACTCCACTCAGCTGTTGCTCTAAATAGGCTGTATCCCTCTCTCTGTCAAATGTACCTTGTCACATTCAGTCATTCAGAGCAGCAGTTTGCGCATCCTAATGGCCCATGTACGATGACACTCATAGATTATGTCCAGCCCACTCATCCAATCATCCCCAGGGTCATATATAGCTCACTGTATATCTACAGATAAGAGATATACAACATGTAAACGTGTTGCCCCCCCCCCGGAGCACCGCTCAAAAGGCGTTCCCGTCCAGAATGGGCTAACGTAAAGATAGGTTCAGTCAGACAACTCACGGATAGATTTTTTTTTTTTTTTTTAAGATATTTTTTTGCGGCTTACACCTTTTATTGATTTTTGAAGGGACAGACAGTCGGCTGACAGGAAACGGGAGAGAGATGGGGGGATGACATGCAGTAAAGGCCGTGTCGGGTCCGGGAGTCGAACCCGCGGCACACTGCGACTGGATTACCAGTCCGGTGCCCAGACCGTTACGCTACGGCCTGGGCCAACTCACGGATAGATTTAACCAATATTTATTATAGAATCAGAATACAAGTGTGCATATTATCTTGGCATCCGGCTCTGCTGCAGTTTTCTCCCTGCTCGGCACAATCAAACACCATCATTAAACACAAAGAGCAGGGAGAAAGATATACAATATCAACCCTCTATTTGGGAACAGAAATAACAGAGCCCACCGGTGGTGCTGGGGTGGCGGTGGGTCCAAACGTCACATAACAACCAGGAACCATGTGCAGAAGGAAGGCAGGAAGAAGCTTGCCGTCTAAGTGACCTTAAATACCCTGCCCAATTGGTCAGCTGATGACATGTGGGTCTTACAAACACTGTATACACCCACATGGTAATGCAGCATATTAACCCCTCGAATACATGTATGTCCCTTGAGCATATACTGTAGCATGAACCCGCTCAAGTATATCTGACTGAGCTAACTCTGCAAGCTGCATATCATTGTTTAGCGGTGACTTAAAGGAAGACGCTGATTTTTGCCAGCCTCAGCTCCATGGGCAGGGCATTCCAAAGCGTGCAGGTGCCCGGACTGGACCCACTTTCACGAGAGCCTCATCCGACGATTTAAGAAGGCAACGCCCCGGCCCAGGCCGTAGCGTAACGGTCTGGGCACCGGACTGGTAATCCAGTCGCAGTGTGCCGCGGGTTCGACTCCCGGACCCGACACGGCCTTTACTGCATGTCATCCCCCCATCTCTCTCCCGTTTCCTGTCAGCCTACTGTCTGTCCCTTCAAAAATCAATAAAAGGCGTAAGCCGCAAAAAAATATCTTAAAAAAAAAAAAAAAAGAAGGCAACGCCCTGGTTCATATGGGGGCAGCAGGGATTTGTAGCTGGGGGCCATTCCCCCTATTAGTAAAATCTTAAAATCTATTATATATGTTAATAGTCCGGAAGCTGAGTTCTGTACCAGTCGGAGGCGGGAAATAGATTTTTTTACAGAGGCCAGGCAGGAGTTACAGAAGTCCAAACGTGATGACATGAAAGCGTGAATTACCTTTTCAAGGTCTGCTGACAATACAGAGGGAAGTAGGGGTGCTGGGCACTCTTCCACTTGAGTAGCAGAGGGGGAGAAGGATATAGAAACAGTTGAGTATCATCGGCATAATAGTGATAAGATGGATTGTGAGCAAAGATGTCAGTGCCAAGAGATTTAGTGTACAGGGAGAAGAGGAGGGGGCCAAGTACAGATCCCTGTGGGACCCCAGTTAGGAGGATTCTGGGGGGATGAAAGCAAACCTTTCCAAGACACCTGGTAGGTCCAGTCTGTTAGGTATAGGAGAACCACTTTAGTGCCCGGCGATGCCTAAATCAGCTAGGCTAGGGTGTCTAGGAGCAGCTGGTGGTTCACTGTGTCAAATGCTGCTGATAGGTCTAGAAGAGGAATTAGGACTGCAGAGTGGGAGGCAGGTATAGTGCTTCTGTGACTGCAAGGAGTGCAGTTGCCGTGGACCAAACATGCACCCCATGTCACCTCTGTGGTTTCATTTCGGACTACCACTCCTACTGCTTCTACTATGAGTACTACTAATGGAAGTCATTATAATCTGAATTTATTTAAATTGACCGGCGATGATGAACGTACAGGATTGAACTGGATCACACTGACGATAGTTCACGAAGCCCTCTCCTCTCTCTATTACTGTCAAACAGTCATAGAAGACGACACACATCTCCTCCCTTTCATCCTCTCTCATATCTCTCTCCATCTCCTTCACCCCTTCCTCTGCCTCCTGCTTCCATCCTTTCGTCTGTGAAAACGGGAAGTAAAACCATGACGCAATGCGTGCATCATATACTGTAGCAGTGATGTCCCCCATGGATGGACCAGTGAGATGGACACAAGATATTCCTTTAAAGTCCCGGATCATGGACACGTCCTCTACTCCTTATTCTGTCTAGAAAACACACACATACGCACATGTACACACATGTACACACACACACACACACACACACACACACACACACACACACACACACACACACACACACACACACACACACACACACACACACACACACACACACACAATTTGAAACGATTCCAGATTTACAAACTCACAATGCATGGCTGACGAGACGTGTTGTGAGCTTGTATGCATTTTTTTGCTATTTTGGGGAGAAAGAAAAAGTATAACTGAAACAGTTGCACTGCATACATGCCTCCACCCGGTATTGGATTGTTCTATAGACCTTGTAGTATAGTGTAACAGGTTAAGGGTCAGTACACACCAACACCTTCTACATCAGAATCAGAATAAGCTTTATTGTCACATCGCAGATTTACAGAAGTAAATAAGTGTGTGAAATTATTTTTTGTGCATCGTTCCCATCGTATCGTCGTTTTCCGTAGAAATGTGTCAGTCCTCATAAAGTAGACTGACACATTTGTAATCCGTGCAGTACAGTACAGTATAGGTCCATCAGGAAGAGCAAAGCAGAAATAAAATCCTCCGGCGATGTACTGTACTGACTCTCATGCCCTAAACAGTAACACACCCACCCATACCTCAGTGCCTTCCAGTCAGACGTACGTCAGTCAGCCACCATACACGGCAGCAACACACACAGTCACGCCCCACCCAGGGTGTCTGCACAGTTCCGGGCTGTGCATGGGGGGCAATTAGCACTAATGACAGGAAGCTTGTTAACGTTATCTGCTGCCGCGGAGGCTGGCATTCACAGACCCTGGCCGGTCACGTACTAAGAGAGGGAGGGAGGGGGGGTTGTCAGAGAGAAGGCAAGGCTGCTATACCCACTATCATACTGTGTCATGGAAGGTCAAGTGTATGTACTGTATGTATGTACTGTACCCATTCTTGAGATAAGGGACAAAACTTTTTTCAAACTAGACTTTTTTTTTTACATAAATAAGGCTCTTATGTGTGGGACATGTTTATTCCACTTTTGTCCCTCATCTCAAGAATGAGTGATGTATGATGTATATAATTCACCTTCGTGGTGATTAGCCACCTCCGCTTCACGTCAGTGGTTATTCACCCTGTTGGTGAATTCTCTCCCAACAATGTCCAGCTAGCCAGACATTATCGCTTACATAGTCTACCATGTTGCAGTATTCATATAGTACATAGTATGTTCATATACTACATTGTACGGATGCAAAGTACAGCTGTCTCTCAACAGATATCATTGACTTATCTTTTCTGTCTGTCTGTATTTTTTTCAGATCTTTTAATTGAATTTGAAAAGTTCTGAAGATAACATTTTCACATATGCTGTATAGGGCAGTCAGGATTCATGGTTAGACTTCTCATATAATTATGGCATTGACCTACTGTAACTGCTTACATTAGCGTTTGTTGACATTTCGGCCCTGACCTCGGCACACTGCCTCCTGTGTGTGTGTGTGTGTGTGTGTGTGTGTGTGTGTGTGTGTGTGTGTGTGTGTGTGTGTGTGTGTGTGTGTGTGTGTGTGTGTGTGTGTGTGTGTGTGTGTGTGTGTGTGTGTGTGTGTGTGTGTGTGTGTGTGTGTGTGTGTGTGTGTGCGCGCGTGCGAGAGGTTGTCATCAGGGAGAGCAAAAAGACTAAACAAAACAAATAGCAGAAATCCCTGAATGAGCCTCAGACACATCAGTCACGTACAAACACGCACACACGCCCGCCTGCACACACTCACACACACACACACACACACACACACGCACGCGCGCGCGGACGCGCAAGGCTAATCAAAGCTGTTTAGAAAGCTCATTTATCACAATAGCACTTCACGGGGTTACAAAGGAAATTAAAAACACTTGAAACAATCAGATAAAAAAAATCCCATCTCACATCCTGTGAGATTGTAGATTGGCTAATTTACCTATTTAGGGATTGTATGTTTATGTGAGGCTTTTTATATGTATTTATTATCGTCTATAATAATGACATGTCCCAAGTATAACAGGTTGAATGTGGTGGAGTAAAACGGAAATCATGCAAACAAACAAAAAAATGGTAAATGGTAAATGGTGCATTTTTATAGCGCTTTTATCCAAGGCACTTTACATAGATTTTGCATTACATTCACCCATTCACCGATTGCGGCAGAAGCCATGCAAGGTACCAACCAGCACATCGGGAGCAATTTGGGGTTCAGTGTCTTGCCCAAGGACACTTCGACATGTAGACAGGAGGAGCCGGGATTCGAACCGCCGACCCATGGATTATTGGACGACCTGCTCTACCTCCTGAGCCACAGTCGCCAAAAATACTACAATAATGAACATTAACAACTTTGAATTGGATATAGTTTTATGTTACAGTTAAACACCCGAAGTCCGCTATGCCGACGCACTGCCATAGAGCACCGAAGTCTGACGTCAATATCGGTAGAGGGCGCAAATCCACGGGTTCATGTACTTTTTATTTGCATTGTAATCCCCATAGGAGGATTTTAGAATGCTTCATATGAGAACTGTGTTTGAAAAATAACCAAATCATCCAGGCCGCTTCACGCATATGGATATGAAGAATCAACTGACTGAGAGAAAACGCTAATGTTACTGCTAATGAGTTTGTTACATTTTCGCTAGAAACAGACTGTATGAGTGACTGACTGTCGCAAACGATAGAGACACCTCCCTGACAATAACGCAGAGACAGCTTGTTTATTTTTGGACCACAATGCTTATAGTAGACGATATTAAGATCACCCCATGTTATTCTCCATAGAGAAATGACTTCCCTGAACATGGGGAATCAAGGGGATGAGCGAGTGACGTCAGGACTTGGGCACACTAATCCGACACGCTCAATACTAACCCCTGTCTCTAACCATAACCGCATCGGATTGTCACAGGGGAACGTTTGTTCAGGTGCATGGTGGCACAGTCGGTAGTGCTGTCACCTCGCTGTCACCTCACAGCTAGAAGGTCCTGGGTTCGATTCCCGTGTCATCAGTGCCCATACCCGAGGCAGGGTTGGCGAAAGGGCCTTTCTGTGTGGAGTTTGCATGTTCTTCCCGCGTCCCCTAGGGTACGTATACCTTCACAAAAAACATGAAGTAATCCTGGTCCCCCCCCCCTCCCTGTCAGGTGAAAAGAAGCAGCTTGGACTCCTCATGCATAGAAGGAAGCATGAGGTCAGTCCGCTGCAGGGTATTCCGTCCACACGATGTCCACATGATGGTAACATATTTTGGCAGGTCACCAATTTCACCATAATTTGACATGATGGAGTGACCGAGTGTGAGTGAGCGAGTGAGTGACCGATATTGTGGGTATTGGAATTTGACTATAGAAATAGAAAGGTAGACTCCTTCGGCTTCCTTCGGCTCTGCGGTGTGCGTTCTCAAGTGAGGGCAAGCGTCCCCGTTGGTGATTCACTAGTCTTGCGACTTGCGTAGCCTGCCAACTATTGCGATAGGCAACAATCTGGCAAGGTGAGACCAGAAGCTTCCACATGCGTCACCGAGCGGACGTCACGGGTCTTACAAGTCCCGGAAAAGACACGATGTGATTGATTGGCCAGTAATCACTTGAGTGGCAGCGTGGCGCAGGGTGCCTTCCGCACTTCCGGTGCACTTCCGTCCTCACGTCGATACATAATGGCTCCAACTAACATGCAGCGGCCAATGAGGCGTCTATTTTTTTTGTTCTACTAGTCCTTACCCGTTCTGATATATTTCAACTTGTATAATATATTTGTGTGTGTGTGTGTGTGTATGTGTGTGTTTTTTATGAATAAAAACAGCAGTATAACATTAAAGTATTCTTCCAAATGCATGGTAGGGAAACGTGTTCATGGCAAGAGCAAGGACCGCAACATTTACACTTATTAGCCCACAGAGCCCCATTTGAAAAGTATCAAGGACCCCCAGTTTGACATGCACCTATATATAGACAGTCGCACAGATCCAATTTGCAGGTGGATTTGCGTCCAAAACGGTCTCAATTGTGAGCTTTGGCTTGAGAGAACTCATGGCTTTTGCAACCTGTGATGTTGTGAGCTTGTAGATTGTGTGTGTGTGTGGCTTATGTTCAAGACAGTTGTATCTTGTGTTGTGTTTATAGCGTACTGAATACGGCCTCGCGATGACGCACGCGCACACATACGCACATGCGCACTCACAGCTTAAGTAGTTTACACACACACACACACATGCTCACAGCGAAAGTAGTCTGCACACACACACACAACCTCCGTGTTGGCTGGGGCGGTGTGAAAAAGGGTAGGTGCGTGGAAGAATGCGCTAGGGTCCTTGAGGCTATTCTTCGTGGCATGTTGTTTGTTGTATGTAGTAATTGTGTCGATGCGTAGGCTACTGTTGGGTCCGAGTTGTTTTCCTCGTGTGGGTCTGATGCATAGGTCTGATGCCTGCCTGGGGGCCGTGTGAAAAAGGGGAAGTGCATTGGAGAATGCAAGGGGAATGTTGCGCCGGAAACTGTGTCCCAGTATTAATCTGTGTCCTCCCAACATGCATTTCACTGGTGACACGTGATTTGCGGGGAGATGAGTTGTTCAGTACCCCCCTTGTGGCTGCGGGGGGTACTGCGCCCAATTCACTAATAAATTCATTATTAATAATGAATGTGTCAAATCGAAAAAAGGGCTTCGTTACGCCCTCCATATTCATATGGTCAATGCCTGTGTGAAAAGAGTGATTGGTGCAGGCAGTAAGGAGTTACGCCACTGTTTCTGACAGACAGACACTCACACACACACACACACACACACACACACACACACACACACACACACACACACACACACTCAGACATTCGGTTAATTATAGTATGATGTTCTCAGCTCCCTGTGATTACTAGTTTTCTCCTCCTGTGTGTTCACTTACTGTATGCAATGTATGCCTGTATTTTTTTATCTATTTCAACCCTCAGTTCCTTGTGTTCCCTGCTTGATTATAGATGCTGTTATGGTGTTTTGTTCCAGTCCTGTAACCATGTGTGTTTCTGGAGAATAAATCAGTGTTAATTTGACGTTCTCTGCTCCTGCCTGTCTGTTCTGCATTTGGGACCCACTTCTCTTGAGTCGAACTGTGACACTACCAAATTAGGTCAGTTTTTGGGGGAGCTGAAAATACATTGTACTATACAACCTGAGTAGACCAATGTAATGTCCAAATGGATCCAATGTACTTTTTAGACCTTTCACTGGTTAATATTTATAAAAAACCCACAGACAGACTTAACCACTTTTAACCTGCACCCCATTTTGGGCATGTTATTATAGTTAACATTGTTAAAATAGACTGAAACTGTCAAAATAAAACGTTCAAAAGTACGTACGGTAGCAAAAATTTATGTACAAACCTTTGTGTGACACTGTCATACAACAAAGTATAATATTGGACACACATTTATGGGAAAATAAAAACAACATATGAAGATGAAAACAAACAACAAAGCATTTATAGTGACCAACATAAAACACTAAGAAATGGTGTTTTATTGCAAATTTTAATTCCGCTAAAATCATTAGATGATTCTGATGAAGCGGAAGTTGTAATTTCAACCTGCGATAACTCATAGAATGATGTAACATTCCACCTAAAGGTTACATAGCAACGTGTGATACTGCACTTCACACAACACGATGGACGCCAGATCGGTTGCTGCTTGAAAAAGCTTTTGCGCCTCTACTCGTTGTATTGGGCTGTATTGACAGTAATAGAATGGCGCCTATATAGGGGATATACCTGGCTCACTGCGGTCAGGCCAACAGGAGGCGCTGAAAGTGTTTAATGGTACATGTTTCACCCACAGCTTCAAGTTCACCCACGTAACACGTTCACTGATTGAACTTGGTGAGTTGCAAAACACAGCTCACTACTGTCACGATCCCACTGGGGTTCAGGGGTCGAATGGCAAGATATTTAAAACATTTCAATTACATTTTGACACGGCCCCCAGAGCCGGAAGAGGCGTTTACGTTTATATGTCTGTCGGACTAGCCTCGGGTCCCAGACGTACTCATCTGCGAAGAGAAAAGCCTGGTCACAACCTAAGGCAGAGACACTATCGGCCGGAACATCCGACAAAATGTATTTCCCCCGGATATGATATTATTCCAAGCCAATAATGTTAGCCAGGAAATTTCACTACTGTTCAGTTGAGGTCAAGGTGAACCTATTTAGAGCATACTGCACCCCGCTGTATACAGCCCCCTTATGGGTGAACTATAAAAAAGAGAGTCTGCGCAAGCTAAAGGTGGCTTATAACGATGCTCTCAGGATTCTCCTGAAGAAGCCTAGGGGTGGCAGTGCTAGTCAGCTCTTCTGCGACTCTGGTCTAACCACCTTCCAGGCTCTCTTGAGAAACCTCATGTTCAGCTTTAAAAGCAGACTTGATGGGTCACTTAACAACGTGATTAAGATGTTGACTAATCCCAGGTTTAGCACTGTTAGATACCGCTCCTTGATGTGGAAACATTGGTACGAGTGCCTCTTATAGATTTTCTTCTTTTTTTTACGAGAGAGTTTTAGAGTTTTATGAACCAATGTATTTATTTTTAACTGTTTTGTATGTTTTTAATTGTTGTTTGTCATCTACTGGCTACGGCTGTCAAAGTTTCATTCTCATTCTCTATTCCGACCAATCACAACACTTGTAACTGTCCCGCAACTTCCGCCCCAAAACAAATGATAGCCTCTACAGCTTAGGTCTTGCCCAGCGTGGGATCGGACTGGGAATCCAGTTGGTACCTTGCATGGTTTCCTCCGCCCTCGGTGTGTGAATGAAATGGGTGAATGTAATGCACAATCTATGGAACGCGCTTTGGATAAAACGTCATACACCATTTACAGTACATCTACCAGAGAGAGTTACATAAACCCTGTTATGAAATTATGTTTTACTTTTTGGTGTTTTATTTCCACCAGCCGAGACAATCGGACTGAGAAAAGCTCATGATAACAAACCTGGCACGCGGACGTCTTGAATGAAGGGAGCTAAACAAGCATTTTGTGTGTGTTTGGACGAGGACATCCTCTGAGGAAATTGTTCGAAAATGGCGTGGCACACCATAGATGGTGCGCCATGTTTGTACTGGTCTGTCGTTCATTCATGCAGGGCATGCAAAATAAACTGGAACGCCAAATAAACACGGCTCCATTGTGGCCAATGCATGTGTTGTTTGTATTACTGTGCATGATGTGCTTATCCAGAGTAATCACACACACACACACACACACACACACACACACACACACACACACACACACACACACACACACAGAACGTGGAGAGACAGTGTAGTCTGTAGTGAGTTTATAGGATCCCTGGCAGGTAAACCAAGAACCCGCATGGCATCAGTCCAACCCTAAACAATATGCTATTGAAATAACAATGAAACTATAGCGGGTGTATAATACAATGAACCTAGATTCTGTTTAAACACCATGCATGCTTGGCATGCTTACATTTACATTATATTCTTAACATTGTGGTCAAGAATATTTGTATTAAAATATCAGCGAACAATCAAAAGGGCCTGACCATAAATAACATTGCCTACAATAAGACTAAGGTACACAGTCCACTTCAAATCATCATTATTCACCCTGAAAGTTTTTGTTTACCCTGAACTTCTCTAAAGCAGCCACAATAGAGGGTATGCGCGTGACATCATCTTACCTGGAAGTTATGCGGGAACAGTGGCAAAAAACTACTTTCTGGCCTTGACAGCCCATTCGTCATGTCTGATTGCATTAAACAATGTTAAACTCACCAACATTGCAGCTGTACGAAAAGCTTGAATTATCCTCTTTCTATCTGCAAAGTTTTTGTTTCATAAAAATCCACCGTAGAAACGTTATGAGCTACTTTCTGTCAAGAAATGCCCTTTGACAGAAAGACTTCAGTGCATTGTAAGGAATGAATGCATTCACCATGTATCCGAAGGAAGTCTGATCCAATCACTTTTAGTGAATAATTTACTCCAGTTTAATCCTGAGTTTAAGTTTTGTTGTATTCAAGATCTGATTTTAGGCATGTTTAAGCCTCCAGGAAAATCCGTGTTGAGGTTCTTAATCCACTGTTTTTCATTAAAACGTCTTTGTCCTACTGTCCAGTTTTGGATTTTTAGGGCTTCAATGCCGTGAGCCATGAAATGTTGAACCAACCTTGTGGTTGTCTTTTTTGCATTGTTAATATTATATCTGTGTTGTCCCAGCCTTGTAGCTATTGTTTTACCCGTTTCTCAGACATATTGTAAACCACATTAAATAACTGCAGTTGCTGGTTCTGGCTGTTATATGTTGTTTAATCTCCAACACGCGTTTTGTAGTTCTATTTTTGACTAATTGTTTGGGTTTGAAGTATTCTGGTCCCTGGCGTGCTGGTGTGTTGATTTCTTTTAGCTTGCTGTGTACTAGATAGTCTTTAAGATTTTTGTTTTTTCTGTAGGACGATATAATTTTATAATCTTTTAGAAGAGCATCCGTTCGGTTCTCAAAATTCCTTTTTATTCTGTTGCTAGTCTACTCTGTGTGGAATAACTGGTTATCAGGAACTGGTTATCAGGGCTAATTTGGGGCCTGGATCCCGCACTCTTATACTTCTAAAAAGGTATTGTGAGCTTTCCGGAGGAATGTCCTCGTGTATCCTCTTAGTCTGAGGGCATTAAATAGCGTTTTAAAGGCTATTTTGAAATCACTTCTTTGCGTGCAAATCCTATGGAATCTTAGTAGTTGTGATTTGACTATTCCTGTGTAGGAGTGTGCCGGGTGGAATGACGTTTTGTGTAGTAAGGCGTGCATGTCTGTTTAAAGAAAACTTTTAAATCTAGTTTCCCGTTTGTGTTAAAGTTTGGGCCCTTGAAGATTGTTACATCAAGAAAGTCAATTCTTTCTGTGTGTGTCACAAATGTTATTTAACACATCAATGAATTCCTGGAATTCTTCTTTGCTATGTTCCCATATCCCAAATATATCATCCAGGAACCTATAATAATGTGTTGGTTTTAGTCTGCATTTTTCTAGTGCTGTCTGTTCCCATATGCTCATGTAAATGTTCGCATAAGATGGTGCAAATCTCATCAGCGTCCTGATGGGAAAACTCTCTAGTCTATACCAAGCTGAGAGAACCATACATGTGCTGGTGGAGGCAGACTTCCATTCTGTAACAATGATCCTCCTGCACACCATTAGTCCTGTATATGAATCCAGTCAGCTAGAGGCTTACAGTTGAGTATGTGGCGATGGATTGACAGTTACCCTTCTGTGAATTATTGTTGATAGTATGCATTATACTTTGAAGTATGTTATGTACACAGTGACACAAGCAAGGTGGGAAGCACCCACACCCGAGGCAACAGTGCAAACTAGAAAAAGTGCCCTACTGGGCACAGGTCTCCACCAGGATGAGCAGATGTGAAGAATTCCAGGCAAAGGTTTTTCCTTGGCCTCTAGGGAGTTGGCATACAAAGTTATCCACAGATCCGTGCAGTTAGAGGTAAAAACACTTTTCGGCCAGTTATAGCGCCACCTTGAGGCTTAGTTGAAATTGTTCATGTGGCATTTCGTCCTCTGCCTAGTGGGAATGTGGGTGCACAATTTCACGGAAATCACGCGATGTGTTCATGATTTGCAGCATTTTGTTTGAAACTGAGCACTCCTGTGAACTTTGGAAGCCAATCTTAACCAATCAGGATGGAGTCTGAGAAATCTGAAAGACCGGTTTCGTTGAATGGCTCTAGAGAGACTGTGTACCAATTTGCGTGATGTTTGGACAAAATCTGTAGGTGTACTGTGCAAAAACTTGTTTTGCACAAAGCGGCCTCCTGGTGGCGCTATAACAGGCCGTTCTGGAAATCTGAAAGACTGGTTTCGTTGAATGGCTCTAGAGAGACTGTGTACCAATTTGCGTGATGTTTGGACAAAATCTGTAGGTGTACTGTGCAAAAACTTGTTTTGCACAAAGCGGCCTCTTGGTGGCGCTATAACAGGCCGTTCTGGAAAGTTTGGGGCAGAGGTTCATCGTTGGCATCCAGGGAGTGTGTGTGCAAAATTTGGCATCGACCGGGTTAACGGTGGCCGAGATTAGCTGCTAACGGACACACGGACACACGGACGGACGGAGTGCAAAACATACTCTCCCCCTAGCCTTCGGCTGGTGGAGACAACAACACAGACCCTGGATATTAAGGAATGCTCCGGAACATTTTTCACCGTGATTGCTCCCGCTTCAATTGATTTATTTTACTGGTTGTTCTGCATTTAAGTTCCTTTGTAATTTATCCTGATTTATAATGTGTTGATGTATTGACTGTATTTGTGAATTGTAACCTCGGCTACTGTATTTCTGAGTATAAATAAAGGTGATGATGATGATGCTTATGATGATGATGATGATTAAAATGCAAAATTGAGCAGTAAATCTCTAACAAATGTTTGAAATGTTTCCTGGGGGATTCATTAATGTCTGGGTTCGATGTGGGTGCTGGGGGCGTGTTCTCACCTCTGCGTCATCGGTGCCCATACCCGAGGCGGGGTTGGCAAAAGGGCCTTTCTGTGTGGAGTTTGCATGTTCTCCCCGTGTCCCCCAGGGTAGGTATACTCTCACAAAAAACATGCAGTAATCCTGTCTTAAACAGCTAAAATCCCTAAAACGAAAGAAAGCAGCAAATGAAAAAAGATTAACATAAAGGGAAGTATTAAAAAAAAAAAATGTTTTAATCGTTCGTGTGTGTGTGTGTGTGTGTGTGTGTGTGTGTGTGTGTGTGTGTGTGTGTGTGTGTGTGTGTGTGTGTGTGTGTGTGTGTGTGTGTGTGTGTGTGTGTGTGTGTGTGTGTGTGTGTGTGTGTGTGTGTGTGTGTGTGTGTGTGTGTGTGTGTGTGTGTGTGTGTGTGTGTGTGTGTGTGTGTGTGTGTGTGTGTGTGTGTGTGTGTGTGTGTGTGTGTGTGTGTGTGTGTGTGTGTGTGTGTGTGTGTGTGTGTGTGTGTGTGTGTGTGTGTGTGTGTGTGTGTGTGTGTGTGTGTGTGTGTGTGTGTGTGTGTGTGTGTGTGTGTGTGTGTGTGTGTGTGTGTGTGTGCGCGCGCGTGCGTGCGTGTGTGCTCCTTTAGAAAAAAACTTCTTTCTGGCCTTGACAGCCCATACCTCCAAGCAGAAAAGTACTAACTGATTGCATTAAACAACATTCAACTAATTTGCCACTCACTTTTCCACTTGATTTGCCATTCACTTTATGCATACTGTGCATATAATCTCTCTCCTTGGGCTACTTTTGAACAAATTATTTCATCAATGGTGGGTGGCATGGAGGCTCCTCCACCCCAACCTGCACCATGCGTGCGTGCGTGCGTGCGTTATGTTGTATTACTATTATCATTATTTTATTTTTGCACTCACTGTATAGGACGTACAGTAGCATTTTCATAATGTGGTCTATGATTGGATTAAATGCTGTAATGTGGTCTGCAATGTTTAGTGTTTTGTCTAATGTAATTTGTTTTGTTTTATTGTTTACATGTACAATAATGATTGTGACATGTATCTGTGTTGGGAGACCCTCGAAAACGAGATGGTACATCTCAAGGGGTCTTTTCTCATAATAAAGTTGAACTTTATTAGGAAAACTTGAATCATCATCTTTCACACATTTTGCACATGAAGCCTTGTAAAAGTGCGTGTGGTGGAATGTGTACAAACCTGTATAACCTTCATTTGACTTCTAAATGAAGGTTTTGCTTATCTTTTCTTATCATCCAGATAAAAAGAACATGAAACAAAAGATAGCCTTTCCATGTCTACGTGTCTACATGTCTTACTCCAGTTTTGGCATCACTGCACTGGTTGTTTTTAGGATTGATTTGAAAATTATTTTACTTGTCTATAAAGCTCTCAATGGTCTCACACCTTCCTACCTACATGACTGCCTGCCTAAATATGTCCCAAACCGCCCGCTAAGGTCTTCCACTGCTGGCCTGCTCGCTTTGCCTAAAAAAACTAACTAAAAAATACGGGGAAGCAGCTTTTTGCTTCTACGGGCCGTCGGCATGGAACAAGCTCCCACTGTACCTTCGTCAGGCAGCCTCTGTAGACATTTTTAAAGCTCAGCTCAAGACCCACTTCTACAACATTGCTTTTAATTGATCTTTTATTTTTATTTTTATTTTTTGTTATTCATGTCCTCACTGTATTGCATTACTGCTTGTTTTTTCTTTTTTCTTTTATTCTCCATTGTTCTGTAAAGCACTTTGAGCTGCATTTCATGTCATGAAAGGTGCTATACAAATAAAGTTTTATTATTATTATTATTATTATTACGTTAGTCTAATTTATAGTTATTCTCCACTGTAAGACCGGACAGACACTTTACTGTTCCTTTCGTTATAATTGAATTTGGTAAACATTCCTTTTCTGTTAAAGCCCTGTCATGTCTGTATTTCCACTTCGGCCACTCCCACATTCCACCACACTGCAGACCCATACACCTGTCTCCCACTGCCTCATCAGCCCAACTAGTTCCCTTCTCATAGTCATTACACACCTGTGCCTACTTCTGCAATCAAGCCACCGCCTATAAAACTGGACTCATTCTGCCTCATTCCTTGCTAGAAGATAACCATTGTTACATGTGTGCATTCCTGTTCTCTGTATTTTCCTAGTGTTCTTAGATTATTTACTAGTTTGGATTTTGACCTCCTGCCTGTTTTTGGACTCTGATATTCTGCCTGCCCCTTTGGATTTGTTTGCCTGTTTTGGACTGCTTTCTTGGTTTTGACCTCTGCCTGCTGTACTTTGTTGTAAGCCTTTTCCCTTGGTTTTGATCGTTATTAAACTATTGAACTTACTCTGCCTGTGTTGCCTGCACTTGGGTTCCATTTTGATACACATCGTGACAGTATCTTCTAGCCCCGAACATTATGGATAACTTAAAGAAGAGATTTCATCACAGCAGCAGTGGTTCAGTGACAGGCCATGGGTGAGTCATTTTGTTCCACACCTGGATATTGTCCGTGCCTAAGCAGCTACATACTCTTCCTATTTCTGTGTACCATGAGCCTGCCTGCACTGAACCTGGCCCGGTTAACACCCAGTCTATGAGCCTACTTGCTTATTTCAGTAGTAGGGTCCAAATCCCAGTATATACTGAGCCAGCTGTAGACCCATATCTGGGCACCGGGCTGGCCCGGGGATGCCCTCGTAGTACCACCACACGAGCAAAAACCACCATACCGAACCGGTCCAGAGCCACAGTGACTTCCAGCCAACCTCCTGTAGCCTGGTCTACTAGGTCACTATGCCTCCAGGGTGTGCAGCACCCACTATGCCTCCAGGGTGTGCAGCACCCACTCTGCCTCCAGGGTGTGCAGCACCCACTATGCCTCCAGGGTGTGCAGCACCCACTATGCCTCCAGGGTATGCAGCACCCACCTCGTCACCTCCGGTGTCACTTCCAGAGCCTGTGGCACCTCCGGTGTCACTTCTACAGCCTGTGGCACCTCCCGTGTCATTTCTACAGCCTGTGGCACCTCCGGTGTCACTTCCAGAGCCTGCGGCACCTCCGGTGTCACTTCCAAAGCTTGTGGCATGCCTGCTGTCGGCCCATGTGTCCTCTGCCTTGTCTCTGCCTCCGGGTCGTCCACTGGACAACGTTTTGACTGCCTCGTCTCGTCTTCCCAGCCGACCTCCAGACGGTGCCTACTTCGCCTCGTCTCGGCCTCCCGGCCGACCTCCAGACGGCGCCTACTTTGCCTCGTCTCGGCCTCCCGGCCGGTGTCCAGACGTAAGCTGCTCAGCCCGGGTCCATCCTCCAGGCCGTCCACCTGAGGTTCAGTTTCCCGGACCCCTTTGCTCTGGTGCCATGACAGTCCGCGGGATGATATTTAATTAGTATTAGAACTGGCCTTCTGGTATATTGCACGGACCACCATAATACTACAAGTCCTGCTTTGTGAGGATCATAGAACAGGAAACTGAGCTTAATAATAATGCATTTTCAGTTTTAAATGCATTTACTTTTTTGCTATTTGCCTGGGACATCCGTGTGTTGAAACACAGTCTGGCACTTGACTTCTACCAATTTATTTATTTTGGCCCACCGTGTATTTGAGTTTGACATCCTTGCTGTAAAGGCACTCTTTCTTTGACTCTTTTGGATGAATCTCTCTCTCTCTCCCTCTCTCTCTCTCTCTCCCTCCCCCCCCCCCCCCCCCCCCTCCCCCCAGGTTCACATCCATGGTGTCCAGTCCTGCTAACCGTCAGACCTTCATCCAAAGCACGATCAAGTTCCTGCGTCAGCACGGCTTTGATGGTCTGGACATCGACTGGGAGTACCCAGGCTCTCATGGCTCCCCACCTGAGGACAAGGCTCGCTTCACCGTCCTGTGTCAGGTCAGCCTTCTAGCATGTTACAAGATAACCACCTTAATGGCACCTTGAAATGTTGGAAGTCTTTCTCTTCACCACCTCCTGTCTCTCTGCAGGAGCTGTTGGCTGCCTTCGAGGCTGAAGGTCAGCAGAACGGCAAACCTCGTCTGATGCTCACAGCTGCCGTAGCTGCCGACAAGGGAGTGATCGACCTTGGATACGAAGTTTCCCAGCTCGGAGAGTCAGTATAGATAACACACAAACATACAAACAAGTATTTGGCTGCATGGGCATTATAGGCTATATGAGTATTTGTGTCTGTTGAGCTCCTACAATTTTCAAATGCTTCCGTCATACAGTCTGGTGCAACGGAAGCTCTGAATATGATGTGACGCCTCCTTCCCCGCTGATACGATTCGTCTTTACAGTTGCTCAGAATCAGAAATCGATCTTCACCGAAATGACAATTTAATAAATAGCATCCTTTAAGCAGTTTCCCCAGACAGTGTGCGGTCGGTGCGGGACCTTAAAAAAAAGAGAGAAAAAAAATAAAATGATATCATAGATTTCGGAACAATTGGACGTTCCTGGTTGTCCTATGCACTTTCACTAATATTTTCTTCAAATCCCCCTGACTCCTGTGCATCCTTTCATCACCAGTATCCTGGACTACTTCCATGTGATGACCTACGACTTCCACGGCCCCTGGGCGCACGTTACTGGAGAGAACAGTCCTGTGTGGCAGGGCCCAGCTGACAAGGGTGCCATGATGTACTTCAACGTGGTGTGGAGGTTCCCTCGACATTCAAAATGTGAACACACCTTTGATAGCCGAACCCGCGGCGCCGCGGGTTTATAACTTTATATCAAAATGGACCGGCAGAAGCCAAACACATACCTCTTTAACCTCTATACCTCGCCCAGGTTGCTATAGGCAACCTTCAGTGTCCCTCCAGGAACAAGGTGAAATGCGTGTGCACTAGTGTTGCGCGGGTCAGTGTTTTTTCTGACACGCAGGTCCCGCATGAATTAATAATTTGACTCACCCGTGCGTCGCAGACATAGACAGTACAGTAGAGTTATGCCAACAACAGGACTGGAGACACAGACGCTGAAAGAAAACGCCACTAAAGACCTGAGAAAAACTATTTGAAAACGTTTGTTGTTAACGTTGTCCAACTCCTCACTTGGCCTATACAATCCACACACATGCAAACTCACACACACACATGCACGCGTGCACGCACGCACACACACACGCACACATACGCGGGGGCGCTGAAGGGATAGGTGCTGCTGGACTGCTGGTGGTTATAAAAGATTTCACTCGTCAGAATACAAGGATGGAAGATGGTAGTAGACAACTCACCACTGTGTTCAAGGACAGCACGGAGAAAATAAATGTGTGCTGAAAGGCTATGCTGTATATTGTTTCCTTGTCCATATTATAGAACTACGCTATGAACTACTGGAAGAACCAGGGCGCCCCAGCTGAGAAGCTGCTGGTTGGTTTTGCCACATACGGTAACACCTTTAAACTGGCTTCCTCCCTCTTCCAACACCGGTATCGGTGCTCCAAGCACTGGACCTGGACCTGCCGGTCAATTCACCGCCACGCCTGGAACCTGGGCCTACTATGAGGTATTTAACTCACCCTGGAACCTGGGCCTACTATGAGGTATTTAACTCACCCTGGAACCTGGGCCTACTATGAGGTATTTAACTCACCCTGGAACCTGGGCCTACTATGAGGTATTTAACTCACCCTGGAACCTGGGCCTACTATGAGGTATTTAACTCACCCTGGAACCTGGGCCTACTATGAGGTATTTAACTCACCCTGGAACCTGGGCCTACTATGAGGTATTTAACTCACCCTGGAAGCTGGGCCCACTATGAGGTATTTAACTCACCCTGGAACCTGGGCCCACTATGAGGTATTTAACTCACCCTGGAACCTGGGCCTACTATGAGGTAATTAACTCACCCTGGAACCTGGGCCTACTATGAGGTATTTAACTCACCCTGGAACCTGGGCCTACTATGAGGTATTTAACTCACCCTGGAACCTGGGCCTACTATGAGGTATTTAACTCACCCTGGAAGCTGGGCCTACTATGAGGTATTTAACTCACCCGTCGCCAATTAAGCCTTTTGAAGCCTATTTTAATATCAATTGATTACGGTGATCAACTGCGTCCAGTATGCCCTCATAACACTCCGTTAGCGGTCAGCTGGAAACCCCCCCCTCACCCCTTTTTGAACGCTAATATCTTGGATTCTTCTTTTTGTGTCAAAACAAGCTAGATTTGCCTCATTTTCAAAAACGATATGATCCTCGCTTACGAAAAGTATGTTTTCTTACTGTACATTCATATTTTATATTTGCGGTCGCCGTTAAAACCAAAACAAACTGCACACTTGTACAGCCATGTCAGAGGCAGAGATTGTACACGTCTCCAGTGCAAAATTATTAACATCCAAAAAAATAAAAATACTACTGAATGTCTGTCCATCTTCCTCGTCATCATCGATGCCCACCATGTGTACATGCACAGCATGGCTGGCTGACATTTCCACACATCTCTTCATCTGCCGCTCTCAGGCACATCTCATTAGAAGTATGTTTTTCGATAATGGTGGCATTCATTTTAGATGGGACTTTTTGAACATTGCTCATCATTTTCAGCACATTATCTTTCAATGGGAAACACTGATTAGAAGTATATTTCTGGGGGGTGCATGAAGTAACAATTCATCACTTGCAAACATAAATGAAGATTTTTATTTGGTATCACCAGACGACTCCAACCATTCACTTAAAAAAATGTAATCTTATAATACACAGTTTATAATAATGCACTTTACATTCATGTCACTGCAAGTCTTTGAGAAAGAAACATTTTGATGGTGTTGTATAATATATTATTACAATTACAGTTTAGGAGTGTTTAAGTCTGTATCCATGAACAATTTGTTCTGTAAATGTGGAACCCGGTGATTCTTTCTTTGTCACCGTTACCTATTTTCAGTAAGTCTTAAACAGGCCAGACACGATGTACTCTGAGGTTATCCGTAAGTCTTGAACAGGCCAGACACAATGTACTCTGAGGTTATCAGTAAGTCTTAAACAGGCCAGGCACGATGTACTCTGAGGTTATCAGTAAGTCTTAAACAGGCCAGACACAATGTACTCTGAGGTTATCAGTAAGTCTTAAACAGGCCAGACACAATGTACTCTGAGGTTATCAGTAAGTCTTAAACAGGCCAGACACAATGTACTCTGAGGTTATCAGTAAGTCTTAAACAGGCCAGACACGATGTACTCTGAGGTTATCAGTAAGTCTTGAACAGGCCAGACACAATGTACTCTGAGGTTATCAATACAGTAAGTCTTAAACAGGCCAGACACAATGTACTCTGAGGTTATCAATACAGTAAGTCTTAAACAGGCCAGACACAATGTACTCTGAGGTTATCAATACAGTAAGTCTTAAACAGGCCAGACACAATGTACTCTGAGGTTATCAGTAAGTCTTAAACATGCCAGACACAATGTACTCTGAGGCATCTCCATCTAGGAGGCCTGTTCCATTACTATGAATGAACCAGCAGGGAACATTTACTCCATTCCTATAGTCCTTCTGCCAGCCTCTGTGGACTAGAGTTCTCATCGGGCGATGAGATGAGAACTCTAGCGCACATGCACACGCACACACCACCACCTGTGCCCCTGCGTGACTGTACCGCCCGTTGAGAAACATTACTTCTAGAAGTTCAACCTTTTTTAGGTGTTAAAGGTGTGCCCCAGGGGTCAACTTTAGGACCCCTTCTGTTTTCTATTGATGTGAACAATCTGCCATCAATTTTTAGACACAGTTTTTCCCAGCTTTATGCCGATAATACGGTCATCTACACATCTAACTCCTTCAACTGTGTTGAAGGAATAAAAGTTAAATAGCGTTTGAGGTAAATAGGATAATTTAAATAAATACATTTAAAAACCAGTCGAAGCCAGTGCTTGTGTCTTCTGATATGTAAAGGTGTCCATTGAAGTCTGTCGTACATTATGCAATGGTGTGTGAGAAAAGGACAGCCAAGGACAAATCGACAGTCTATTGTATGCAGTGTTAAGTGGAACAAGATCAGATTTTGAGGCATTTTGATAAACCACATCACAATAGTCGAATAGTGGAAGTACTAATAAAGCCAGTTTCTTGCGTACACTGAGTGAAAAGCAGTTTCTGGATCTATATAAAGCATTTATTCTGGGTCCAACCATACAGTGAGATATTGAATGTTGTCAGCTTTTTGCAAAGCCGTGCCATCATTACTGCTTATAGTAAAGGAATCTGTTATGGATTTGAGTTTAGGACTAGTACCAAAAATCATAATAAACCACTTTGACTTATTAAGCAGTAATTTATTATGTAAGAGCCAATTTTATTATTTTCTTCATTTAATCCTAGACCTTTTTTTCATTAACTCTACAGTCAAATGAGGCATGGTTTCTGAATTGTGTGTTGTTTGCTTATCTTTGCTTATCATCCAGATAAAAAGAACAACTTGTTTCATGTTTTTTTATCTGGATGATAAGCAAAGATTGGCTACATTTGTGTTAATATGCATCAGTAGCCTTTCCATGTCTACTTTAGTCTAATTTATATACTCTTTTTTTTTTTAAATAATTTTATCCCACGATTTTGCTAATAATTTTTTCACCCAATGTCAATTATCTAATGTAATCCTGGGTGCTACACTTCCTCTGCCAACCTGGGGAGGGCAGAGGACTGACCTCATGCTTCCTTCTATGCATGAAGAGTCCAAGCTGCTTCTTTTCACCTGACAGGGGGGTGTTTATAGTTATACTCCATTGTAAGACGGTGTTCCATCCTGAAAAGCCCAAAACTTGTCACAATGCAACGTGGCATGTAGATTTGACATGTTATGTATCATGTTATCATGGTACTGACATGATACTGACATGATATGATACTGACATGATACCGACCATGACACTGACCATGATACTGACATGATACTGACCATGACAATGACCATGATACTGACATGATACTGACCATGACAATGACCATGATACTGACATGATACTGACCATGACAATGACCATGATACTGACATGATACTGACCATGATACTGACCATGATACTGACATGATACTGACCATGACAATGACCATGATACTGACATGATACCGACCATGACAATGACCATGATAATGACATGATACTGACCATGACAATGACCATGATACTGACATGATACCGACCATGATATATACTGTCATGATATGTCAGTAGTTTATCAATCAATCAATCAATCAATCGATGTTTGGGAAACACGCACCCATAACTACCTCCGGCCATGTATTTTTGCACAGTATAAAACATAATATTTAGATTTTTCTTGGTCATATTCTCCAAATCATAATAATAACTAAATAAATATTCACTAAACACCACTGAGCCACTAAGAAGACGAATTGGTCGAATTGCATTATGAACATCATTTTTGGCTAGTCTTTTCAAGTGAATGTACACTTTAAGACACCTTGATTATTCAACTTTATGCATTATTCAACGACAGAAAATAACAAACAGCATGGTAAAATTGTGTGTGTGATTACAGCAACACTGAAACACATTGAACTGTGGTTGTATTTACCCAACGTAGTTTCAGGAGTGGAGACCAGCCTCTGCATAACACTGCCACTCTGTTCTCAACCACCTCCCCGCCTCCACTCAACGGCCACGCCCCCATTCACAATCACCTGTATCCACTACACCTGCCTCCTCTCACCACAGCCAATCCCTGGTCAATCACCACAGTATAAATACACCTGTGCTCTCTCAACCAAGTTGTTTGTTCTGCTCCACGACAGACCAAGCATGGGTTTTGAGTATTGCACTTGTAGATTGGCTATTTTCTCTTTTCTTCAAAAAGAGATGTGGCACTGTTCCTCTTGACAATACAACATAGGGCGTGTTTGGAAATGCGCACCGGGAATGTGGTCAGTTTGTTGAGTGTGGTGGGCGGTGACGTCACAGAGTGCGTTCAGTGTGCCTTATTTACGAACGACCACAGCTGTGACGCATTCACACGAATCACACCGGACAACCCCAGCTTCAGGGTAGGGTCGCTCAGTGCGTCCCCCATCCCCCCCCCCCCCCCCCCCCCCCCCCCCCCCCCCCCATCTCTGCTTTAACCCATTTTGGACTGAGGTCGATTAAAAAAAAAGTCAGTTTTCTAAAAAAACAATGTTTCTATGTCAGTGGTGCTCAACCTTTTTCACGTCAAGGACTCACGGAATTATCTGCACTTGGCTGCGGACCCCCCATCTGAACATGTTGTTCCAGACACCCCCCCCCCCCCCCCCCCCAGAAGCAAAGATTTGGAGTTAAAAACATTTTCTCTGAAAGAATATATATTCAAAGAGTTGTGCCACATTTTCACGATTTATCAAAAATAGCAGATCTACAAGCTCATAACGCGGCACTGAGTGCGTGTGTAAAATGTAAATCTGCTATTTTTCAATAGCTAAAGTACACCAAAAGGGGTTCCCGCCCCAAAATGAGTTAATGCACTTCATGAACTTCTCACAAACTCAATGTAATGAACTAATCGATGTCAAGGCCCTGCCTCCCAGCAATATCAAACAGTACAGAACAAACAATTAATTAAGGGTCTCGAGAAACATCATTGACTTAACAAATGTTATAGTTCATGATGGGTATTTTATCCCATCATGATAAAAAATGTCAGGGGAGGACTGTAAAAAACCCCTGTAACTGAATCTAAAGATAATAGCTTCGTTTAGCAAAGAGCTAGAAGCTGTGAGACTCCGAAGCAACAGCCAAACTGCTCCGGATGCCTCAGAGTACATTTACTTTTAGGAGTAATCCCATTACAATACTTATACTTAACTTTAGCTTTTACCAAAATACTTTAAGTAAATAGCTAATATGAACAGGAAGGATTACCCCATCACCAAAAGATTACCTTATTTCACCAGAAAGAGAGACGTCCATTTCAGAGGGAGGTTTTTAGTCGTTTTATATCATCGTTTCAGAGAGAAATAGAACATGGATTCACAAACACAGCAATAATAATCAAATACAGAGCCTAGACCCCGTGGGGTCTAGTAGAATGGTTGGGTTTCTCTCTACCGTCTCCCAAAATGGAATCCGGTATATATACTTTTACAAAACAAAATGGAGGATCGTACAAAGCGACGTGGCACGACCGAGGAGTATCGGGCACTCAAAGTATGGAAAAGTACTGGACTAGAAAAATACTGGATGAAATGGAAAATTACAAAACACAGAGGTTGTCTCGGTCTCAATGGATCTCGGAAGGGAGGTGCCTGGCTGATAAGACAGCCATGCAGCAAGGCCAAATTCATGTAGGGAGACAGTGAGACAGTGATTCACACTAACAGCGCGAAGTCACTACCAGATTAAAAGGGTCAAAAGGTCAAAGGAAATGGTCAATCAAGCATAAAATATAAACAGATAGAAATTATCTATCAAACCCATCGCATTTTATGCGCGAATGATCATATGACCTTTGACAAAATCAAAACCTTAGGGGAAACTTTACTTTATACTATGGATAAAATGGAACAGAATGGCAATGAAAAATAAAAAACACAATGATTTCAACTTTACTAGGCATAAAATCCTTAATTAGATGGTACTTTGGGAAAGAGAAAGAATGGCTTTTCTGTCTTGATGATGACGATGGTTATATCTTCGGGAGTGGCAACCACCCCAGCAAACCGTTGCAGCCTACCTGGCCGGCGAGATGTGTCATTTGACCACATGAATGTTCATTTTTAGAGCAGTTCTTCTTTTGGCTCGTCATCAGTTCGTTGTCAGAACTGAATCTGCGAGAGTTCTTTTGGCTCGTTTGTCGGAGCCGATTCTTCGCCCCTCCCCCCCCCTAATGACAGGTTCACAGATACAATGGTTCATTCATCATTATCTGCTTGGAGAGGGGAAACAGGGTATTCTGCATGCGCTCCAGCGCGATGTCGCAACAATGTCTTTGGGAGTCCCTTAAGTACCATATACAGGTCAGATATAGAATCAAGTTGATTCCGGGGTGAATTAAATGCCTAGTCCAATCAAACTCATGATGATAAAAACCAAACTAATAAAATGTAGAAGGAAATGTTCCTATATTGACAATTTAGGGGAAATATGAAATGACTAAAACCTTTTTATAAAATCAAATGAAATCAACAATAATGTAATACAATTGGAGGTGATTAAACGTAGCTTGGAAAGCGTAACTTAGCAAACAAATAACAACAACCACATAAACATGAAAACAAAAAATTTAATAAATTTGTTCCAAATGGGAAATCTATGGGCAACTAGTTAGACTGTTCTGGGGTTGGGCCTAACCAGTGAATTTAGACAGATCTGCACTGGGGAGTCGGGTCTGGTGTCAAACCCTGTATACAAGAATGGAATTTCGAAGTCCACAATCAACCACAAACAATTTTCCGAGACCTCCACGCAAAGAGGACTCTCCCTCCTAGTTGTGGGCTTTGAAATTCTCGGCCTGTCCACCGACCGACTCCCACCTGCAGCCGTCCTTTATCTGTAGATAACAGAACAAAAACAAAGTACAAACTGGTGAATGACATGAAAAACCACATTATATATCTATTCACCTCACTCTTAACCCGCCACAATCTATATCACTGAACTTTTATGGAGGGAGAGCATCTTTAGAACAACAGGTGTTCTTAATCTACGTATATCACAGTTTATTATCAGGCGAGTGGCAGGAGAATAATAAATGAACAAAACTGGTTCTAAACAAAAATAACATGTATCAAATAGAGATCTAGATAGAGGAGAAAAGTACGTATATTTCAGATTTTCAACTTCGACAGACATGTGGGCCACTCGTTGGGCAACATCGCACATGGTACAGAGAGTTAGAGAGAGATTGTCTTCTTGTAGTCAGAGAGAGAGAGTGATAGCTAGATCATTATTTGTCGGTAGACCCCCAAGTTTCTCCGTATCTAAGAGATCTATTTTACCCACCAAACATGTGTCTGTCTTCTACTTCGATCAATACTCGTGATTTCAAAAAGGATAAGAGAGAGAGATGGAATTAGATAGAGAGGTCTGCGACCGTTGAATCCTAAACTACACATGTTATGTTTCAAACCACTGACGCCTCGAAACATTACGATGACTCGCTATGTGCTCTCCGGCTTGACTACTGCCGCACACAGACAAATCACCTTTACAACAAATAGCGGCAGTCACGTCCGCTCCAGAGGTCAAAGGTCTAAATTGTTGCATATACTAGAAAAATGGCGAAGAGACACCCGAAAAGTCTCCCGACCTTCATCGGAAACACAGATTATTATGATACTATGTGTGGCCAAAAAGGGGAATGCCAAAATAATGAATAATGAACTAATTTGACTATCAACTTCACTAAGAATGTTCATGATTCAAAATCTACATCTCTCTCCTCGTGTCGACTCAAGGCAGAAACGAGATTTTGAAAAGGAAAGAATCGATACCCTTATGTCATCTACTAATCCACTCCAAAGAGCTGAACCCGAGTATATTTCACAAGATATCGAAAACGTCCTATTTATAAACATTCATTAGCAAAAAAAAAAAAACCAACATGAGAAAACAGAAACACAGAGCAGACGTTCACAATGGAAACCTCGTAACAGACATGTTTCCAGACAGACAGAGAGAGATGTTACACACGGAGGAACAGAGCGCTCACGCCCCCCCCCTCCCCCCTCCCCACACACACACACACACAGGCTCCAAACAGGAAACTTTTTTACACAGGCAGCGAGAGTACAGGCAGGGAGAGAGAGAGATAGGAAGAAATAGCTCCATGCGTTTACAGGAACAGTCCCCCCCCACGCCTCCCCCCCCTAATGACACACACAAATCACTGAATAATTATTTTTCAAAGAAATAAGATAAACGCTGAAGGTGGCTTGGCCTCCTAAGCTATGCGCTGTCCTACCTCTTTTAAACAATAATAACAGTTTAAACATAAAAAAAAATTCACACAGGCACACACAAATCACTGAATAATTATTTTTCAAAGAAATAAGATAAACGCTGAAGCTGTCCTACTTCTTTTAAACAATAACAACAGTTTAAACACAAAAACAAATAGATTACTTAACTCAAGAATAGCGCAGGAGACCGAAGAGAGAGCCTCGAAGCCGATGTCTGGTGCAGACCTATGGACACGCGTGGTCCACGGGTCCGGTCCGTGAAGATTTTCACGTACCCCATTAGCTGGTCTGTGTCCCAAAAGGATAATCCGTGTTCCTGAAGCGATAATTAACGACCAAAAACAACCCCGCTCTGAAGATAAATCAGCGGAGCTCTCTCTCTTCATTGGGGGAAAAAAAGGAAGAAGGAACTTTTTCCTTATCTGATTCTTTGTGCCTTTTCGGTAACAGCTAATTAAATAAATTAGACTTACGCACTTCAAAGGAGACTCGAACGGGACCAAGTTGATGGGTATTTTATCCCATCATGATAAAAAATGTCAGGGGAGGACTGTAAAAAACCCCTGTAACTGAATCTAAAGATAATAGCTTCGTTTAGCAAAGAGCTAGAAGCTGTGAGACTCCGAAGCAACAGCCAAACTGCTCCGGATGCCTCAGAGTACATTTACTTTTAGGAGTAATCCCATTACAATACTTATACTTAACTTTAGCTTTTACCAAAATACTTTAAGTAAATAGCTAATATGAACAGGAAGGATTACCCCATCACCAAAAGATTACCTTATTTCACCAGAAAGAGAGACGTCCATTTCAGAGGGAGGTTTTTAGTCGTTTTATATCATCGTTTCAGAGAGAAATAGAACATGGATTCACAAACACAGCAATAATAATCAAATACAGAGCCTAGACCCCGTGGGGTCTAGTAGAATGGTTGGGTTTCTCTCTACCGTCTCCCAAAATGGAATCCGGTATATATACTTTTACAAAACAAAATGGAGGATCGTACAAAGCGACGTGGCACGACCGAGGAGTATCGGGCACTCAAAGTATGGAAAAGTACTGGACTAGAAAAATACTGGATGAAATGGAAAATTACAAAACACAGAGGTTGTCTCGGTCTCAATGGATCTCGGAAGGGAGGTGCCTGGCTGATAAGACAGCCATGCAGCAAGGCCAAATTCATGTAGGGAGACAGTGAGACAGTGATTCACACTAACAGCGCGAAGTCACTACCAGATTAAAAGGGTCAAAAGGTCAAAGGAAATGGTCAATCAAGCATAAAATATAAACAGATAGAAATTATCTATCAGTTCATCAGCTTCCTGGAGCGTTTTGGTTTCATCTCGATGATTTATGGCATAAAGCTCATGAAAAAAAATATATATGTTTTTCATGCATTTTCTCCTTTGTGATGATGATGGTGCACAAACTCTTACATTTCTTTAAAATATAACCAAGAAATGATTGAATTTCAGGATTTAGAGATAGTTACTAGTTGGGGAGAGTGTGACAATCCTGTTCATAGCAACCTGCCGCTGGGAGTGTTCTGCTCGAAGGCCGGTGCTAATGTTAATTTGATCATCTGTGTAAAGTTGCCCGGACGGCCAAGGCTCCAAGAACAGTCAGTAATGCAGTTTAAGGGTCTTTATTTTTTCCCAAAAACTCCTCCACCAAAATCCAGACAATTGTTCAGTGCAATAATAACAAACTAGATTACAGGCAACAAAATAAAGAAAGGACCAAAAGATAAATAAATACTTGGGCAACACTACTTTCAAATAAATACTGCCACAAATAACACCTTGAATAAAAGTAAACTAAACATTCTCAATAATGCTTTACAATAAACAAGTATAAATCAGCATGTAAACCAAATGACAATAATAAGACGGCATAAGAAACACCCCTCTACTGCACAGCACTTGGACCCTTCCTAATCAAGGGAAATGCCACCAGCTGTGCAGGAGAGACAATTAGCAAACCATCCAAAACATTAGTCCTTTCCTTTCATGTTATAGAGAGCAGTTTTATGTATATATAGGGCACGGGTTGCCCTGTGACAATCTGGTTAAACACATTAATCTGTCAAGATTTAACGATTGTGTTTGTCTATGACAGTATATAAGCAGGATCATATAGCAGGAATTATCGCGTTCCTGGGAGTCTGGATGTTCCGGGGGATCCCCACACGGTAACTCTATCATTTCTCGACCGTTTCGGACGCGGGGCGACTCGCCGCCACCCTGGGCGTGGTTCCTGTGGGTCTAGAAGTTCCAGGGACCCCCACACGGAGTTGCACCACTCAGTTCACACGGGTGCGAATTTTTTATATTACTCCTACAGATTTTGTCCAAATATCACACAACCCTGCTGAAAACAAGAAATGATCACATTGTGATATTTGTCAGGTGAAAGAAGCGCTGTCTCTGTTGAGCTCTTCCTTCCCCGTCACCCTGTGAGTGTGAGCATGCTTCTCTGCTGCGTTGCTCTGTGTCTGCAGCCTGCGTGGCTACAGTGTGAGCATGCTTCTCTGCTGCGTTGCTCTGTGTCTGCAGCCTGCGTGGCTGCCTTCTCTGCTGCGTTGCTCTGTGTCTGCAGCCTGCGTGGCTGCCTTCTCTGCTGCGTTGCTCTGTGTCTGCAGCCTACGTGGCTGCCTTCTCTGCTGCGTTGCTCTGTGTCTGCACTCTGCAGCCTGCGTGGCTGCAGTGTGAGCATGCTTCTCTGCTGCGTTGCTCTGTGTCTGCAGCCTGCGTGGCTGCCTTCTCTGCTGCGTTGCTCTGTGTCTGCAGCCTGCGTGGCTGCCTTCTCTGCTGCGTTGCTCTGTGTCTGCAGCCTGCGTGGCTGCAGTGTGAGCATGCTTCTCTGCTGCGTTGCTCTGTGTCTGCAGCCTGCGTGGCTGCCTTCTCTGCTGCGTTGCTCTGTGTCTGCAGCCTGCGTGGCTGCCTTCTCTGCTGCGTTGCGCCTGCGTGGCTGCCTTCTCTGCTGCGTTGCTCTGTGTCTGCAGCCTGCGTGGCTGCCTTCTCTGCTGCGTTGCTCTGTGTCTGCAGCCTGCGTGGCTGGCTTCTCTGCTGCGTTGCTCTGTGTCTGCAGCCTGCGTGGCTGCAGTGTGAGCATGCTGGAAAATATCTTGCACATTTGAATTACTGGGGGGGTGGGGGGAAGAAAAAACAGAAACTTTGGCATAGCTCATATGTGAAGACATTAATCAATGTTTAGATTATTCTCATGCATAGACCTAAATAATTATGTGTGTATTTATTTCTGTACTGCAGCTTGTAAATGTCTATGGTAGACTTATTTTTATAGTCGTCTGGTAGGCTATACAGATTAGGTCCATGGATGAGCTCGCCTGTACGGTCATCAGCATGTTGCGCGCGTGACGGTGTATGCGTGCAGGGACGTGCACACATCAAAGGGGGCTTCAGCCCCTGCACTTTTACCCGTCTGTAAAACAACTGCCCTTTCCTAGACCACTAATGCAGCATTTACTACGCGTGAATTCCGTTTGTGTCCGAGCATAGGCATGGCAATGCCCTGCCTGCCTGTGATTGGCCTACCGACACTGCCCGTCTTGGCTGTCCTCCGAGGTGGATATAATGCTGGATAGTCAGACGCGAGGTTACTCTCCGTTTTGGGAAATAATACAAGTATACGGTATGATACAAGAGAACTATAACTTGTGACTTTTATTTTTGTAGAAGAGGCAAACTAATATTGTTTATATCGTTTTGCTTTGATGGAATAATTGCTTGAACATGCACTCCGTAATGTGATTTGATTTGGGTGTATTCTAAAATAAAGTGTTGATTATTGTGTTATTATTGATTATTATGTCTGTCTGTCTGTCTGTCTGTCTGTCTGTCCAGCCTGACATTCACAAATAGCACTTCATCAGTATACGCGCACACATATGCAACGTTGTGTTTGTGTTCCACACTAGCTGATTGCAGGCCAGCCTTCCATTGTGTCTTCCTACTATTGTCCGATGATTGTATTTTGGTCTCCAGCGACGTGAGTGCAACAATGGGCCACTCCGTGAGGGAATCACGCAGAGAGCCCTCGCATGACAGATTGATGACGGACTCACTGAGTGACGGACTTGGCCTACTCGGCCTATGTATTTAATAATAACTGCTAATTAATAACAAAGCCCATTTTTAGTAAGCAATTTAAAAGGCAGGTGGCTTGCAGTTCCGTGCTGGTGCTGGACAAAAGGTAGATACACACAGAGAAGGAGAAGTCCGCACACAGTCTTTGCTCCAACAGTGTTTATTTAGTTAAAACACCATTCTAATCAGGACACAACGGCCTTCATCAGGTGAATTTTTTGTAAGCAGACATATTATTTTACCACTGAATCAACCTTTAATGCACCTAAACCCACTGCAACATTGCAACAAAGCTGGTTAGCAAACTGCCCTCCCACTCTGGGCGTTTTGGTGTAGAGCACATCAAAGCCTTCTACAAAAACCTTGGTGTTTGTAAAGATGATTTTAAAATGGCAATGGTAACAACCGAGGAGGTACTTAAAAAACTGAGTGCCCTCCAACCCCACAAGGCCACTGGCCATGACAATATTTCCTCCAAATTTCTCAGAGACTCAGCCTTTTCCATAGCTCCAGTCATCACCCACATAGTTAACCTCTCCATCAAACAGGGACAGGTCCCCCAAGATTTTAAACTGGCCAAAGTAACCCCCTTGTACAAAAAAGGGAGTAAATTAGAACCCGGCAACTACCGCCCTATTTCTATTCTAAGCTCCATCTCGAAAGTGATGGAAAAAATAGTCTATGAACAGGTTGAAAAGTATCTTGCCACTAATAAATTGCTGTACGAGTTCCAATCTGGTTTCAGAACATCCCACTCCACTGACACATGCCTCCTCTATTTGAGCGACCACATCAAACACGAGGTGGATGCTGGAAAATACTGCGGCATGGTCATGCTGGACCTCCAAAAGGCTTTTGACACCGTGAACCACTCCATACTGGTTAACAAGCTTAAAGCTATTGGTTTTGATAGCACATCAGTGAGCTGGATGCAATCCTACCTGGAGGGGAGAGAACAGATGGTGGAGGTGAACGGAACACTGTCCCCTCCCCTCCCAGTGAGCTGTGGCGTCCCACAAGGAAGCATACTAGGGCCTTTACTGTTCCTAATTTATGTTAACGACATGACTTCAGCTTGTGACTGCAACTTGTTCCTGTTCGCAGATGACTCAGCACTGCTGGTCTCGGACAGGAACAAACTGCAGGTTGAAAAGACCCTCAGCTCTGAACTCGGTAGAATCTGCACCTGGCTCGCTGATAACAAACTATCCTTACACCTGGGAAAAACTGAATCCATCCTCTTCGGATCAAATAGTAAACTCAGCAAGGCAGATGGCTTCTTGGTTAGAGTGGGTGACAATATTATCACACGAAAAGATCAAATTACCTACCTAGGTTCCATCCTGGAGGCCAATCTTTCCGGTGATAAAATGGCCACCAACGTAATCAAAAAAGTCAATCAAAGAACAAGATTCCTTTACAGGATCTCCTCACTGGTCAGCAAAAACACCTTGAAGACCTTAACAGGAGCCCTCATACAAGGTTTCTTTGACTATGCATCCACCTCTTGGTACCACAGCACCTCAAAGGCCCTTAAAACAAGGCTCCAGACCTCTCAAAACAAACTGGTCAGGCTCCTACTTGGCCTCACCCCCCGAACCAACCTCACCCCTGCCCACTTTGACAGGCTGGGATGGCTTAGGGTTGACGACAGAGTACAGCATCTTGCAATGGGTCTGGTACACAAGATTCGATACACCACCAAGATACCCATGTACCTGTCTAAATACTTCCTTAATGTAAACGAAGTCCACACCCACAACACCAGAGGGAGTGCAACAAACCATGTACAACCCAGATTCGGCACAAACAAGGGACTAAATTATTTTCGCTCCTATGCCACCAAAATGTGGAACGCCCTACCAACAGTCATTAAGTCATGACTCCTTCAAAACCGCTCTCAAAGGGCACCTACGGATGGCTGCAATTCGAAACTGGCCTCTGTAAAATCTGAATCCCCCCCACCCCATTTTCCCTCACTGTATATTGTATCTTTTCCCTTTTTTGCTTCCCATATGATGAATTCCTGTTCTGTTCTTTACCTACAGAGAAATGTCTATTTGTATGTCTCTAAATGTTTGTATGCTTAATTGGGTCGTCCACTCACAGTTGACAGTCTTTGTATTGAGTTTGTGCTTAAAATGTACTGTAAATTATACAAACTGTTAATAAAGATTTCAATCAATCAATCAATCAAACTGCAGGGGCTGCAGTGGGTTTTCTTAACCGTGCATTGTGAGCTTGTACTTTATATATCGGCTATTTTTTGCTTAATTGTCGTACGACTTACAGTATAGTGCTTATAGAAAGTTCTGTTTTGTTTTGACAAATTGAGTCATACGATCACAGTCTTGGTGAGCCATTGAAGGTTAAGTGCTTTGCTCAAAGGGCTGAGGGAATGATATTAATTCCTCAGCGGTGTGAGAACCCCTTCTCAAATACGTTCTCACACTGGGATTTTCCCAGCAGATCTGGGGGATTTGAGTCTGCAACATTCCTGTCACAATTAAGGCCTGCTCCTTTCGTGTCACAACTAAGTAGTGTACCTTCGGCACTCGACTAACTTTCCGGGTCAACCCTGCGTTGACCCGGGCCTGCGTTGAACAGGCCTTCGGTCTTTGTTGTTTCAAGTGTTCAATGAACTGAAGGATGCATTTTCTAAGAGCCGAGGAATGAATGAATGAGGTTCACAGACAGAATGGCTGTTCAGATTGATGTGTCCAACTCTGAGCCCTGAAGACACATTAAACACACCGACACCTACCGACATATATGGCAGACAAACGCTTCAAATGCTGCAAAACAAATGCTCCCTTGAGTGTGCAGATTAGTGTTTTTTTGTGGAGATGCATGATATTGAAATTCTGACCGATATCCGCTCTCTGATTATGTGCAGGGTCATATCATCCGATACCGATACATTACATTATTATATATTATTATACATTAATATATTGAACTCTTTATATTATTATTATTGAATATTACATTTCTTCATTTCTGTTTTGCTGGTCAAAGTGGATGGATGTTAGGTCCTCCTCTTCACTAACAGACAGACAGACAGACAGAATCCTTCCGCCTGCACCTGAAGCATCATGTGTTCCCAACGTCCCTGTGTGGCACAAAAAAACGAGTCCGGGATGATAAACAGAACAGAGGCAGGAAATATCCAGGGTCACTCCCTTTATTTATCATCAGATACTGAAACCTGGACGCATAGGACAGAACTACGGGCTCGTGAAATGGCTACAGGCTAACGGCTGGATTTAGACCAGAATAGATGCTTATGCTGTTCACGTTACAGCCAAGCCAATTACACACATGCACGCACACACACACACACCCACACACACACACACACACACACACACATCAAAACACGGCACGCTGCACCTACGCTGTTTGTTTATTAGCTGTTTATGTGACAACAATGGTCATTGTGTATACAGGGGGTGTGACGAGCGAGCAGGCCTGCTCTTCTCCATGTACAGTACGTGCTGCAGGGTAAATATAGCCAACGGCTCTATCATTGTTACTTTCACATATTAGACAACAATAGAGGAAGCAGCGGGAGAAAGGAAGGGTCTGTATTGTGTAGTAGTATAGTGGAGTTTATCACTATTTTAGTAACAATGATCATGTCCACTTATACGTTATGCACGCCATCTGATGAGCCACCGCGTGCGTGCGTGCGTGCGTGCGTGCATGTGCGCGTGTGTGTATGTGTCAGAGAGAGAGGTCTCTCTAGGTCGTCCATACATCTGGCCAGTTTGTTGGTGCTTTGCGATCCTGCGTCTTAAGTAGACATCCACATAGTGTATGTTAAAACAGTTTAAAGTGCCAGGGGCGTTAAGACGAGCTTGTCCTTACTTTGTCCGCGGTGCCAGAGCCGTAAAGACAAACTTTGTTTAATCCACGTTAATCGCCGCTTGATTAGCGTCACGTTAGCATTTGTTTCTTCTTTTTATCTAGCACCGAACGATTTTAACGTAAAAACGGCCAAAAATCCCGTGTGCACGCCCGTGCACGCGCACAAGCCGTATCTATATGCATTATGGCTCATAATCTGAAAAAAATGCAATATTCTGCACTTGATTTGAGCTTAGATTGACTTTGTCATGATATAGAAAGCAATCGCGGGGCAAAACTGATCCCAGGTCAGTATAATGAAATGGCCGACTTTCACTACCAAAACATCTAGGGTCATTTGGGGGACTTTATTTGAATACGTCTGGCATGGGCAACGGCCCTATCTTGTGGATGCCGGCAGTATGGCACTTAAACAGTTTTAATGTGGGACGTCTTCGTGACTGATGCCCGTGTGTTAGTTCCCTGCACAGCACTAACTTGCTGGCTGGCAGCTATCTGTAGTTCCTGGGGGCAGACATTAGTCAGACTTGACAACAGTCCGACATACATGGCCGGTTAAGACACATGCGTGGCCGGTTACGACAGCTCTACAGCGTTGAAACGACTTTTATTCGGCTCTAAAATAGGAGTATGAATCGGCCCTATAGACTCACCCGTGGTTCCGCGTGCGTTATAGGGTTGGCTTAGGTTTTGGGGTAGGGCGTCAGACCGAAGTAGTGTCGGACTGTTAGTATGTCAGACCAAAGATATGCACCTGTAGTTTCTTACCGTTTCTGGAGGAACCTGAAGTCCCTTTTCAGCCAAATGATCCATTTTGAGAATTGTGCCCTGGAAGGCCCGCCCTATAGAGAGTTGAAACCAGTTGAACATCACTGAAATAAATCATGGTGAGGTTTGTCGTATATATATAATAGGCAATCCATCAAAGATTATACAAAAATAAGACCCAGCTTGACATGATGTGCGTGTAACATATAGGAGAGGCTGAGGGCGGGAATATTTGGAAAATCGCTGATTGTCTGTCTGTATGTTACGCATTCTTTAGAACTAACTTCCTGAATCTCGCAGGCATCGCATGCCAGAAGACACTCCATCACTCCATGCTTTACATTCTGGGTGGGCATCCCTGTGGGCAATGTACACACACACACACACACACAGCTCTAATGATTTCCTTTATGTTGAAGCTGTCATCATTTCCTGTGTGTTGTTGTGGTTTCACTAATAGATTAAGGTTTTGCACGCGTGTATAGAGGCAGTTAAGGCCTTTAGGTCACAGGAGTTCACAAAGTAAGCTTCACTGGGTGTACAAACACTGAAATCCGTCAGTATTCCACTGCATTAAGGACATTTATGAATATACCTGAGGATACCTGTTCCACCGTTGTCTCAGCTCATTTAACCCATTCTGGTGTTTTTTTTGTTTTTTTTAAGATATTTTTTGCGGGTTATGCCTTTTATTGGTTTTTGAAGGGACAGACAGTAGGCTGACAGGAAACGGGAGAGAGATGGGGGAAGACATGCAGTAAAGGCTGTGTCGGGCTCGGGAGTCGAACACGCGGCACACTGCGACTGGATTACCAGTCGGGTGCCCAGACGGTTACGCCACCGCCTGGGCCCCTTTAGGTGTTTTAACTATAAGCATTATGTTCTACTTTAGCTATTGAAAAATAGCTAAAGTTTTTCACGAAGACAATGATTCATTGTATTACACATTTTACATTTCTAAATATGCAAATGAGGCATTAGGAAAATGTGCAAAAAATAGAAAATATGAAAAAGCTACTATACTGTGGAAGGGTCATCATATATTCATTTACTTCTATTGATCCTATGAACAATTTAATATAGATATGGTTTTCATAATTAACATTACAATTTTGGAGCTCTGGCGCATTGACAAAGAACCAAAAAGAACTGAACCGGTTCCCATTCTCTATATTCAGACCGCAGCCATCTTGCCAGCAAGGTGATACCTATAGGGGACACTTATCCTCTTTCAATCTGTAAAGTTTTAGTTTAATAAAAATCCACCGTAGACATTTTATGAGCTATACTTCCTGTCAAGATAATCACTTGCAGATGATTATCTTCAGAGTATCAGAGTATGGAAGCGCTCGTTATCAGTAAAGCAACCTCCTGCTGCCTCCTGCATTATGTGCACATTCAAAACAGGTGGTACACATGGGCCGTTGAGTGATAGTCAACGAGCACCTCCAAACTCTAGCACTTGCAAGGAATTGTCAGTTGCTGGCCCGTCTGAAAATACCTTTAGGGCTCTATTTTCGTCCATACTTAACCCCTTATCCCGAAACTACTTTGCCTCTTTTCACTATCTTGCAAAACATTTTTGAATAGTTAAAACGGCAAGTCTACAAGCTCACAACGTGTCAATGAATGTAGACTGGCTAGTTGAACTATTCAAAAAAGGCCAAGAAGTTTAGGGATAAGGGGTTTACACCTTGCCTGCCAAATAACACATAATTCCAACTCACTGTAACAGTAATATGCTATTATGGAAACAGAATTATTTGGTATCATGTTGTTATGTATTATGCCTTTTATGTCAGTATAGTTGTCAGTCAACGAGGAAGCCAATACATCTAGACCCTTTCGGGACCTTTTCTGTATTTGGCATGTCGACGTCCCAAATACAGAAAAGGTAAACAAGGGTCCCGGAAGGGGCTACCAAATACCAATACATCCTGTATTAGTGATGATGCATGCTGGACAGAAATGTGTCTTAACCATCTAGGGCTGTATTTTGCGTGTATTAAGTACCAGGTCTTATTACCTAACTTGAGTAAACTAAAGACCTGGAGGCGTGATCAATGCTCTTTGGCATTTGGCAATGACACGTAGCAAATCCACCAGCGGGCTCAGGGATCGAACCCGGGACAGGGTGTCATGCATCAAAGTCTATGGTACAGTATATCCTACTACGTGCCTTAACCACTTGGTTATTAGCGTCCTCTCATAGTTAACTTAGACTGCCCTATAGGCTAGAAAGCCAAAGTGCAACTACATTTTTGGACACACATTAGCCTTAGTGATTTTGGGGTATAAACAATTACCTCAAGAACAGCTATACAGTTAGTGTAATTTATGACTTGTATGCTGATATATCAATTGGCTGACCAGTCGACACACTTCTATACCCATTTCTCAGTTAAAAGTTTAGCTTTTGAAATGCACACACGGCACCACACACACACACACACACACACACACACACACACTCTCTCTCTCTCTCTCTCTCTCTCTCTCTCTCACTGTGTGTGCATGAGAATCACATGGTCTATGTTCGAGTTTACAGACACATGCGGATATCAATCAGATGAACCCTGTGAGAGTGAGAGTGTGTGCCTGCCCTGTACTAATGTACTGTAAATTCATATTGATTGTATCATGTATGTTTATTGTGTGTGGTATTTGTGTACTGTATGTGTGTGCTATACAGTAGGCAGTCCGGTTTGTGCAGAGCACACATAACGGGATATAACATTTCCTCTCGAATAATAGACGGCATGATCATAATGTACCCTAGCATTTGTGTGTTCATATTGTTTCCCCGTGCATTATTATTGTTTCTCAATCGTTTATTATTGTGTCTGAGCTATTCTCGCGTCGTGTTGACAGTCTAGTGGCTGGCAGGATGGCGGGTGCAGTGGATGGGGTTAGTCAAAGGTCCCGAGACAGTGAGGCAGACCAGTCAGCAGCTTTCTGTAGCTCAGCGCTGACATCATGACTGCTGAAATATAGCCACAGTGCAGACAGAACCCTTACTAAAACATCTGGGACAATATTAATGCTCCAGCACAGGCGGTGGCGTAACCGTCTGGGCACCCGACTGGTAATCCAGTCACAGTGTGCCGCGGGTTCGACTCCCGAGCCCGACACGGCCTTTACTGTATGTCTTCCCCCATCTCTCTCCCGTTTCCTGTCAGCCTACTGTCTGTCCCTTCAAAAAACCAATAAAAGGCGTAAGCTGTGAAGTATATTGAAATCACAATTCACATTAAATATAGCCTAATGTTAAACTGGACGGACTAAATTGTTGCACCTCTAAACTAAAAATGTACCCTGGTCTCTCTCTCTCTCTTGCTCCCTGCATGGGGGAGGAAGACAACAGCTGGTACTCTATGGTAAATAGCTCTAGGCCTACTTTGAGCTGACCTATTGATAGCAAGCCTACTGTCCTCTTGGTGACTCAACCACGACCATTTGGGACAGTGGGGGTTTTTGGGAACCACCTTTCGTCATGTTCTTTTGATCTCTTTGTTCTAACCTGTATAAAGACCTACCGAAATGTCTGTAAAGTGTGTTAGTGCCCAGAGAGCCGTGAGGCTGCCTGGGTGCCTGGGTGCATGGGGCTCCATGCCCCATGGTTGTGATCTGCTGTACTCTACTCAATCTGAAATAAAATGGACTTGGAAACTTTCATCTGCCTGTCGGTCGTCGGACTCATTCTCCGTATCTTTGCCTGAGTATTTAGTCACGTTTACGTATGTTTATGGGCTATATAGTATTTATACTTTTAGTCTCATTTACTTCAAAGTGGTGCCGATCCCGGTCGCTTTTTTTGGTGCTTTTTTGCGCCAGGCGAGAGAACCAGCGAGGGCATTTTTCAGTCTAATATAGTATTTCGGTCGGCGATTTTTGGATGGAGGAGGACGGCGGTGGTGCTGCTGCGTGCCGCAGTCGAATCAGCGGTGTTTCAACATGATGGCGACGGCCTGCCCGACGCGGCGGGGAGGAGCGGCGATTGGCGGCGGCGGCTCTCGGCGATCGGTGACCAGCGGCGGTGCCCAGCGACTGGACGGAGGGGTGAGGATGCACAGCGTAGCATGTACCCCGGCCCGTGGGCGTTCATCGGACGGTCGGCGATCAAAGGGAGGCGGTGACGCGTTTCATTCACTCTTCTCGGCGTGCGCCTCGCGTGGTTCGACGGCGACGGCATGCAAGGCGGCTGATCTACAAGCTCGCAACGCGGCGCGCAACACGCTGATTCACTTTCTGTTTGTTCAGTCATGTGGTGGCTGAAAAGGGAGGAGGTGATAAAAGTGAATTCAGATCAGAATTCAGAATGAACGGTTTCGGACAATGGGCAGCTCTTCATAACAGAGCGGCCTACGCCATGCGGTGCGTATTAATACTGCAACACAACTTCGTTTGGCCTGTGTGCGCTGGCGGATGAATGGACACTCGAGAAGGTGGGACAAAGAAAGAAGAGAAACGTTACAGAAGCAATGATTTTGTTTTGAGTTATGTAAAGGTTAAAAGTGAAGTTGATTACAGTACAGAGGAGTTATCGAGGTGTAAAGGAGATTTTTCTGTGGTTTTTAAGCTAAAATGTAGTTTTTTATATGTTGTTTCCGTGGCGGTGAATCACAGAGATGTGGTCAGGTGCGCATGATGGTCGGGGCCATGCCTGAGTGACATGTAGTTAATGTTGTTAGTGTTTATCTTTTACGTTTTAGCCTAAGATTAGAGTAACACAGGGGGTCTTATGAGCACACCGATGATAATACTGTAATGTGATGAAGAACACTGGTAACGAGTTATGTGATTTGACTGCCAATTTTGTATTCTACTGTAATGTTTGATTTGTTTCTTTGATTCATGTTTTTTTATGTTCGAGCCAGTCAGTGCAAAAGGGAGGACCATGGTAAATTGTGTTCAATATTCGTTTTATGAGGCAAGGTTGCCTCAAAGGGAGGCTATGAAGTATATTGAAATCACAATTCACATTAAATATAGCCTAATGTTAAACTGGACGGACTAAATTGTTGCACCTCTAAACTAAAAATGTACCCTGGTCTCTCTCTCTCTCTTGCTCCCTGCATGGGGGAGGAAGACAACAGCTGGTACTCTATGGTAAATAGCTCTAGGCCTACTTTGAGCTGACCTATTGATAGCAAGCCTACTGTCCTCTTGGTGACTCGACCACGACCATTTGGGACAGTGGGGGTTTTTGGGAACCACCTTTCGTCATGTTCTTTTGATCTCTTTGTTCTAACCTGTATAAAGACCTACCGAAATGTCTGTAAAGTGTGTTAGTGCCCAGAGAGCCGTGAGGCTGCCTGGGTGCCTGGGTGCATGGGGCTCCATGCCCCATGGTTGTGATCTGCTGTACTCTACTCAATCTGAAATAAAATGGACTTGGAAACTTTCATCTGCCTGTCGGTCGTCGGACTCATTCTCCGTATCTTTGCCTGAGTATTTAGTCACGTTTACGTATGTTTATGGGCTATATAGTATTTATACTTTTAGTCTCATTTACTTCAGCTGCAAAAAAATAACTTAACAAAATAAAATATTAATGCTCCACACGTCCCAGACTGTTCTCCCTTCTGGCTCCAAAACTATGGAATGAACTTCTCATTGCAATCAGAACGGGAGCGTATACCTATGTTCCCCAGGTTCTATGTTCCCCACCATGCAAAAAAGGTTCTTTGTTCCCCACAGAATAAACCTAAACCTAAACCAGAAACCTAACCTAGTAATTCTAGTAAGTCTTAGTCTTAGTGTTACTTTTAGTAGCAATTTCTGATTTAAGCTCAGTCTTTGAACAATCCATTGAACTTTAGGCCTGCCTATAGGCTACTTAAACTATCTAGTCTTAGCCAACTAAAAATGAACACTGGCATAAAATAAACTAAAACCTAATTGCTCAGACTCAAACATTCTTTGTTCTGTACTTATCATCATCATCATCATCATCATCATCATCCTACTCATACTATAATTCTAACAATGTCTGTCTGTCTGTGTGTCAGAAACACCGCCGTAGCTCCTTACTGCCTGCACCCTTTTTTCGATTTGACACATTAATGATTATTAATGAATTTATTAGTCAATTACAAACGCACCCGGGCGCAGTACCCCCCACGGCCACAAAATATCTCACAACGGGTAAGGGCTAGTACATACAAAACACTGAAGTCCTTCAACCAGAAACCTAACCTGGGGAACATAGAACCTGGGGAACATAGGGATGACCCCATCAGAACTTGCTGATCAACTCACTCCCAATCTCCCGCCGTAATAAAGAACTCACTTCTTCAGATTCCACCTTAGCCAGCAAATTTGACCTATAGCATTCTATAGTGTATACTTATAAAGTTTCATTGTACAGATATTATTATTATTACATTTTTTTCATAATATTTGTATTAGGTTTTATTAGGTTTTTCCATGACCATAAACAAAACATAGGAAATAAAACAAAAGACAATACAGAACAAAACAGTAAACAAAACAAGCAGTTCAACAAAACGGCACAGACAATAACAAAACAGACCCTCACAAGTACCCACCCATGCCCTAGGGGAAGTAGAATAAGTTACTGAGTTTGAATTTCATGCATTAAAAGAATGCAACAGAATAGAAATTAAATGCTAGCAATGGTGGAAGCAATGTAGAAAGAAAATGAACAAATGAGTACAGCGCTAAACAAATGATGTATCCATACACACGCATACATGCATACATATACGTACATATACATATTCATACATATGCACACATACAGTACATGCATTAAACATATACACACATACCCGTACACATGCATGTACACACATACGCATAATCACAATATACTCACAGTAGAGGGGGGGGGTATAGGTATTAGTTCCTACTTAAATTGTGGTTAAGGAAATAATGTATGTGAGGAATGGGTCCCGGGTTCTGTACAGATATTCTACTGTTAGACAGATGTTAAGTTCTTATCTTAATAATGATCCTTGATGACTATTTCTATGTATTTGTTGCATTACCATGTGTTTTTTTCTTGCTTAGGCCTACTGTAAGTCACTGGATTGAGAGCGTCTGTTAAATGCCTACATTGTAAATAGTTGTTGAGTAAATTTTTCCACTTCCGGTTCATTTCCGGTTGTATCGGTTTCCTAGCAACCATGCAAGTATCATTCATGCATGCGCGACACATAATAAATGGTAAATGGTGCATTTATATAGCGCCTTTATATAAGGCGCTTTACATAGATTGTGCATTACATTCACCCATTCACACACCGATGGCAGCGGAAACCATGCAAGGCACCAACCAGCACATCAGGAGCAATTAGGGGATCAGTGGCTTGCTCAAGGACACCTTGACAGCAACTCTGGAGGAGCCCGGGTTTGAACTGGCAACCTTGCGGTTACCATCCAGCCACTCTGCCCTGAGCCACCGCCGCCCCATAATAGTTTTTAAGATATTTTTTGGGCGTTTTTTGCCTTTATTGACAGGGTATACAGTATAATTAGACAGGAAAGGGGGAGAGATATGGCAAAGGCCGACAGGCTCGAGACTTGAACCTGTGGCACGCGGGCCTGAGTATCTTGATAACGGAAAGCACGTGGTGTCATAAATATAATTTATATATTATGCTTATACGGCATGAGTGTGATTGAGAATAGTTATAAGGTTATGTAGACCTACCTTTTTAACAGAGCATTTGCTTTTCAACTTTACCTCTAGGCTTTATGTCCTCATGTTTTAAACGTTTTGTCTCTGTTTCTTAAATCTTTTATAGGGGTGTCGTGGATTTTTCAATGCAAATTCTCTTGTAGCTCTTTGCGATTTACACAAAGTTAAGTGGAATAAGTGCATTATAAATAAATCCTTTATTATTAGTAGTAGTAGTAGTACATGTACAGTAGTATAAATCGTTGCTGTCAGGAGGAAACCTCATAACTCAATTTTTGAGGTTTTGCATAAATCAGTGCTATTGAAGACCCTTTACGTCTGTGTGTTGTTTCGAAGATATTGAACCAATGGAAAGTAGTACAAAAGCACACCCGTGTGAACTGAGTGGTGCCTGCCTCCCTCTCTCTCTCTCTCTCTCTCTCTCTCTCTCTCTCTCTCTCTCTCTCTCTCTCTGTAATTAGCAGGCAACAATACAACACTATCTCTCTTTCTGTTTCTGGCACAACAGCGCCACTTTTGCCCCTACTGGTACTCTAAACATTGAGACATAGTCCCATAGGAACATTGCTGTTCCTTGGAGTGGTTGCACCACTCAAAAAAGCACAACCTCTTAACTCCATTGAACCCTCAAACTGTCTGCTAAAGCAACTAACTCCACCACCTCTCTCCCTCTCGTGCAAGTCATTGACAATATAAATATAAACTTTGATGACGCCGAATTGCTTTGTTTTCAAAATATATGGTTTTCTTAATTTCCTGAAAAATGTTTATTTTTCATATCCTGAAGAATGAACATTTTAATTTGGAGTTAGGTGCAGGTTTCTTCCAGACAGCAGAGATATGTAGCCTACAGGATGTCAGTCAAGCCTCGTACAACAATGAGTATTCCATTACCGTGTGTGTGTGTGTGTGTGTGTGTGTGTGTGTGTGTGTGTGTGTGTGTGTGTGCGTGTGTGTTACAGTAAACTAATATAGTGGTTTTGGCGCTGCAAGCATCTATTGTTCAGTTGTTTGTTTACTGATCAGACGGACAAAAAGAGGAACACTGGATGGACCGTGGACGAGACACTCCACGAGTGCTCGTGTGTGTGTGCGTGCGTACATGCGTGTGTGTGTGTGTGCACGCATTCCATAAATAATCTGTTTAGCCAATATCCCTGAGTATAGTGTAAACGTCATTCCAGCTACAGTACAACATCAGCGCTATTAAAGGCAAGGCAAGTTTATTTATATATTTATCATTTCATAACACAAAAGGCATTGTGTACCATTTCATAGGCTAGCTCTGGTCCATAGCCGCAACGGCATTACACATGCACGCACGCACGCACGCACGCACGCACGCACGCACACACACACACACACACACACACACACACACACACACACACACACACACACACACACACACACACACACACACACACACACACACACACACACAGCACAAGTACAATACAGCACCACTCACTTCAGACAGGTCTGATTTGTATTCCCTTATCCCTAAATTAGTTTTTTTAAATAGGAAAAAAATGGCAAATTAGTTTAGGGATCAGGGTTAAGGGGGGGGGGGGAAGTACCAAGGTAAAAAAAACTAAATCACAAAATAATTTCATGCTACACTACAGCACAGTATAGCATCACAACCATAGAGTATATATATATATCTATTGAGAAGACACCCGAGTTCTCCTCCCATCCACTTGCATTGAGTTGCTCAAAAGCGCATGAGGCGGATTCACTCCTCCTTCCTGGTAGGAACATAGTGCATTCTGGGACGGATTGCAATGGTGAGTGGCCCCAAACACATGAACGCGCTGCCGTTGAACGCGCACGAGCGTCGTCCGTCGTGAACGTGTACAATGATAGTCAACGGACAGCGCGTTCATGTGTTTGGGGCCAGGCTGCAATACCTTCATTCGGCCACTATGTCCATTTCGCCTCAAGATTTCCTCTGGGTGACTTCTCTATAAATATATATACTCTAAGATCACAACCATCCCATGAACCAAGAAACCAGATAGTAGATCAAAGAACCACTTATAGTAGGCTACCATTGTTGTTTAGTGTGTATTTGATAAAGCAATATTTAATTTACATTAGATAATTGGCACTGGGTGAAAAGAAAAACTGGGTTACAAACTGGTTAGTTTAGTTAGCCAGCTGGTTGTTGGCTCTATCGCCGAGGGTTCCGCCTTTTAGCGTGACGGATGGTGAGGAGTTCCATGTTCGAAGACCTCAGGTTTCCGCTCAGGGGTGTATAGTCCTTGAGGAGGAGCTCAGTAAAATACTGTGGGGCAAGGGCATGGAGGGTTTGATGTTGTGTGTTCATTTTTAAGCTTTTTTTTTTAAATATCCTACTATTCTCTGCTCGGAAATTACACACTGATGCATCTATTTAGAGTTGGACTATGAGAGCTGTCTTCATAAGGGCTTCATTTTTTGCCAAATCGGGCTCCTCTCCCTCCCCTCCAGCTCTCCTGTAGTAGAATTTACTACCCCCCCCCCCCCCACACACACACACACACACACACACACACACACGTGCGCGCACGCACACGCATGCGCATACATACACAAGCTTTGGGGTAATCAGCCAGTCATCTCTCATCAGGCTCTGACTGGAAGCGATCGAGCGCTTTGATGCTCAACATCCTGGATGCACTGTTTACTGCCAGCGTCAAAGTTTCTCTCACACTGACACACACACACACACACACACACACACACACACACATGCGCGCGCGCACACACACACACACACACACACACACACACACACACACACACACACACACACACACACACACACACGTCATACACTGTGGTCTCCGTGTGAGACATGCAGTTTCATGGGAGGCTCTTGTATTGTTTAGAGGTACACGCACATTCACAGCCAAGCATCATAAAGTGACATTCCACTGTGAAAGCAAAGAAATACATTTCTTATTTCTTTCTTTTTTTTTGGGGGGGGGGGGGGGGGGCTTTTTTGCCTTTATTTTGATAGTTTACAGTAAGCTGACAGGAAATGGGGAGAGAGGGATTGGAGGTGACACTCAACAAAGGTCGTCGGGATTTTGGAGTGGAACCCGCGACATGATGTCAGGTTGGATTAACAGCCTCTGTGCTCGGACCATCCCGGACCTTAAATTACTTATTTCTTGCGTTGTGAGCTTGCTCGGCTATTTTCAGCATGCAACCATATGCAGCCAACCAAGTATAGAATCTGCCATTACGACGCCATCAAGGCCTGCCAAAAATCAACTGCTTCTGATATTTAGTCGACTAAAACTAGGCTCACTGTTACATGTGCCAGTGGAATGGCTGTGGAAGAGTGTCAGAGTGTGTGTGTGTGTGTGTGTGTGTGTGTGTGTGTGTGTGTGTGTGAGTGAGTGGTTACTTCCAGGTGTTGTTTATCTGCTGAGTGCTGGATGCCAATCACCAGCCCTTTCCTGTGAGTGGCTGGGGTTGCCTGCTGTACTTAAGGCCAGCAAACACCTGCTGTCTTTGGCAGTACTTGTTGTAGTGTCCCTGCTGCCTTGCCATGTTCTTGTTTAGGGCTCTGTGTATTATTTCTATTTGCCATCTTAAACTTCATTAAGCTTGCTGAGATGCATGTTTTTCTGAAGGATAGTATGTCACTGCAGGTAGGTCCATCTATAATGTTTGAACACATGCAGAGCAAGCCGTCTTATGTTGATTCAGTGATTGTGTTTTGCTACAGACTGAAGTTTTGTAGTATTGTGGCGCCAGCTTTTTGTACAACTTTTGTTGCAGGTTAAGTTAGTGTAGTTTAGATTAGATTTCAATTGTAATTTATATCTTTTATGTTGGGTAAGTTGGTCTTTACTTAAAGTTAGGTTAAGATATTTGTGATTGTTTATTGGTTTGCGCCAGGTGCTATTCTTTGTTGTATATAGAGCTAGTGTTAGTCATGTCTTAAATAAATCATGTTTTGAAAACTACATTTTATCTGTAAAATCATGCAAAGTCTAAAAGAACCTAAACAAAGATGGTCATTAATAAACAAACATTTCACTTTCCAAACAATATGTCGCACTCCTTCCTTCCCCTAGACTAAACGATTGTAACACTAACACTTAGGCCTAATAATTTCAGATGACTGGAATATGAAGATTATGGCATCTTTATACCTAAATGTTGGTTATCTTAAAATACAAGTTTCTTGCATCGTGACTATGAGTTGTGCGACCTCTCCTACTTTCTGTTGAAATATGACTCTAAAACTGAATTGAAGCACTGAGAAAACTGTTGCGCATTTCTTCGTCCTTTTTTTCAAACTTGACTATGGTAGCGGTCCTAAGACCTTCGTCAGTGCTGATATAGCACTGACGAAGGTCTTAGGACCGAAACGTTTGCTTTTTAATTGCACTTTGAGCACAGAGCACTTTATGAGCATGATAAAATAAAAGGCAAAAATATTAATTTTAATAAGTTTTACTTCTATTTTCTATACGGTGAGCGAGTCTTTTTCTGTCAAAGTTTCCCTTCTAAAACTGAATTCAAATTTACTCAAAAGATCAACATTGCCTGCAACCGCCACTGCCCACACGGTTAGCCATGCCGCTCATTCAACCTCCGCTGCCCACGCGGTTAGCCATGCCGCTCATTCCACAAATGCACAATCGTTACAAGTTGTACCTCGTTGTAAAGTTGACTAATAATCAGGATTTCCAACGATATGAAACACAACATCACTTGGTACATATGATTGAAGGGGAGAAATAATCGACCGAAATAATGTTTGCAAACATTTTGTTAAGGCGTTGTATGAACAGTTTCAATAACATGCTCAGTAAAAGGCCTCAAACAAACAAATAGCAGATATTGCCGTATAAGCCAAACCTTTACCCTCCTCCCTGTCTCACAAACACACACACACACACACTGCACACACACAGACACACGCACATGCACGGCTCGCATCACACATTCTTTCATCTCCTCCGCGCCCTGTGCCGGCCTCGCCTCACTCCTGTGGGTCCTGTTACTCCCATTGGCCAACAGCCAGCTTGCCCCTCCCACCTCGGCCCTGATGGCCTATCAGTGGCTCCACGCCGCCGTTCCGACCCGTGGAGGCCACCTATCGGCTCGCTTATCAGCAGGGCTCATTATGGCTCGTTAGCATGGAGCGTGCTCGCAATGTGTGATGTTAACGAGGGCCCATTAACGAGGGCGGGCACACACAGACGGTTTCTTCTAGAACGAACACTTCTGTCATTTGATTTGGATGTGTTTTCCGTTTGGTGCAGTCACATCATTTTGCTCCCACTCGCAGACGTTGTCTCCCGCGATGCAATACATTTTGTTCGACTAAATCAACTGTAGATTTATTCGACTAAAATCTTATGATATTTAGTCGACTAAAACTAGACTAACACTAAAAGGACAGAGGAGGACAAAAATGTTTACTGTCGAGGACCATTTTGTCCCTGGCATTGACTAATAATATATAATTATGCAGACTGCCATCTTGCCATTAAGTTAATGGCAGGGTGGTAACTAGCTGTAGTTTCCCATTGACAGATACATCCAAAGTTCCAAACAGAAAAGCCCTATCTGATTGTATTAAACAACGCCAAACTCACAGATTGCATACTTAGGTGCTATTTACACGAGGATGGTGTTCATATAAAACGTCAAAATAAAGTATCGTTTGCTGCTGTCATTTAGACGAGAACCGTGTTCTCAGGAGGTGAAAACGCAACGAAGTGAAACCACCTCCCAGAGTGGAAATCTTTGAGAACACCGTTCCCTCTGGTCTCCATATAAACAGGCAAAACGGTGAATCCGCAAAACTTATGACATCATGGCTCACGTTGGCTCACAGCGCATATGTTTATTACATTGATGCAGAGCCATATCATTATGATATAATGGAGTTCCTGAACAAGCTTGCCTCCCTCCTCGCCTACAAAGTGATGCTCATCAGCGATGTTGAATGTAAAACCATGATGTAAATAAAAAGCCTTGTGATAGACGGCAGCCGCGGCAGCAGCGTTTATGTAGCCTAATGTATTATAAAATATATACCATCCCATGGCGCGCCCAGAGCAGTGTTGCGCCGCTTTGAAGGGCTTCTTCTTCTTGTACGTGGGTGACCTGTCTATTTGGCAGCCCGTTATCGCCACCTAGCGACAGTATAGCATAATAGCACATCATATCATAACGTGTGCGTTCTCGTGTAAAGGGTAAGAAAAAATGAGAACGCAACGGGACTTTGGCGTGTTATATGGAGATGGTCGCCGTCTAAAAGAGGCCTGAGTTTAAACTATAGTCATTGGTTAGACATGGGTTAAGGTTAGGTTTAGGTGTGCATGCTGCCCCGTGGGAGGTTAGGTTTAGGGTGAGGGTTTGAGATAGATTGTATAGATGTAGGACTAATGACTGGTCTCTAAACTAAGTACAGCACCCCAAACTCACCAACATTGCAGCTGTATGAAACGCTTGAATTACCCTCTTTCTATCTGCAAAGTGTTTGTTTCATAAAAATCCACCGTAGACATGTTATGAGCTATACTTTCTGTCAAGAAATTCTGGTCGCAGCCCAACACAAATTATGACCTAATAAACCGTTATTACAAATAATCTGTTCATACTTAGAAATAATATGTGTACATTAGGGTCTAAGAAGAAATCAGATAACAAACCCTAATGAGAATGATTAGATCGTTTTAATGCCTGTTATTATTTCTATCCTACTGTAGCTTACTTTTCCACTATCCTATATATGTATATATAGCCTAAGGGTTTAATTAGAACGAATGTGTTCTTATTTCTACTATAGACCTACTATTATGCTTCACGTGTTCTTATTAGGAACGCATTACAGCTTGTTACTAAATAACTGTACCATAATTTATACATCAGGTCCCGACTTCTACCATCGTCATGTCATTATACTATAGGCCTATCTACAATTATGCTTCATTAGAAGTAATGTTACAGCTTGTTACTAAATAACTGTACCGTATTCCTTGCCTGGTGATTATTTTTCTAAGTGCTGGAGTTTGGAAGTGCTCGTTATAGATATCACTCAATGGCCCTGCATACCACCTGTTTTGAATTTGCACATAATGCAGGAGGCTAACCCTAACCCGGGACGCTGCTTTGACGAAAGTGAGCGCTTCCAAACTCAAGATGGCCGCAGTCTGCAATACAATATATTGAATTGTTGTGATCTTGACATCCTGTACTGTAGATCACCTTTTTTTAAATAACCAATGTACTGTACACACTGTAAGATTAGAGTGGTTTAACTGATGCTCTATAGGACTACAGAGTCCTGCACACTGTACGAGAGGGATGGAGACAGAACTTAGTGGAACTAAAGAGAGACAGATATGGAAAAAAAGAGTTCTCTATCGTATCAGAGACTATCTCTCCACCCAACATATTTCATATGTACGGGGAATGTCCCCACCTCACTTGTGACGTGGATATCTCTTTAAGACACACCAGTTGCACTGGCACGCACGGGTATATAAGGCCCAGGTGTGCGTGATTACACTGCTTTTTTGATCTCCACCGAGCAGTCCAAGACGTGGTCTCCTCAACGGAAGTGCAGAGCAAGTTATCAACAATAACTGCATTTTTTAGACTTTTTGAAAAGCAACTACTCACGAGTTCTGGCAGCCGGATTAATCCACTGCTGGAGGCAGGTTAGAGAGCTGGCGTGGATCGCTCCTCTCTGGATTGCTGTCACACAGCTCGTTTGTACGTATAGCAAACAAAAACAGGGTAACCAGCCAAAACACCGTTACAGGCGTATTGCTGACATAGTGTTAGTTTACGCGTCCTGTGGTGTAGCCTGTCTGTCGACCTGTGGGCAGGGACACAGACAGGACCATTGGCTCCGTAATCCTGTAAAGCAGCGGAATAATCGCATTTATATGTTTGTATCACTGGCTTGGTGTCAGTTAACGCATCCGTGATGCATATTCCGTGGGCTGGAGTGGACCTGCGTTTGGCGCAGCGAAACATCAGCCCCGCTATAGGCTTATCATTTAACACAGCACACTATACACTGTATAGTATACAGGCGTATTGTCGCTGGGGCGGCTTCCGCGTCTTTGGTGCTGTGTTTTTTTGCCTCGCCTCGTGAGAGACAGAGCTCCCTGGGGTGTATTGCGGCTAAAGCCGTTCACACACCCTGGTGTAGACGGCGTGGTAGAACCCGTACGGACGGGGGAAGCCACGGAGCAAGCTTATCCTCCGAACCGTGGGTCCTGTCAGTCATAGACAGGACGAGCTAATTCCACAACAAACAAAGTTTGGTCTCCAGAGCACGGTGATATATCGTAGGGTAAATTGTTGCCTGGAAAGTCGAGCGGACTGTTCTAGTGGACCAAACAGTGGAATTTATTATTTGGCATACGTATATACACTATATAATGCAAAACGTTTGGAGCAGAGTGTTTGTCTCCAACTCAAACACTCTGTGTCTCAGTGCAGCTAGGAAATTCAGGTGCAACCTCCTCCAGAGAGAGAGAGAGAGAGAGAGAGACATAGAAACTCAGTGGCTGTTGTTTAGTTATTTTTCTATTTGGAAAGATCCCCATTAGCTGATGCCATGGCAGTCAGCTAGTCTTTTGGGGTCCACATGAAACATGTTACCAAGAGAAAAAAACAAAACAAAACAACAACACATGAATATCAATATGTGACTGAGAGACAGCAGTGTAAATTGCACATAGGGTAAATTGTGCCCTCACTTCTCAAGCACATTACTATACTCCCCGTTTTTTGAGCATGTTTAAACAGTTAAATTTGTAATAATTTAATATAACATATTAAAATAATAGTGTATATAGGTATTGAATTAAATGGAAACAGCAGGGGTTTCTCTGGGGCTGTGTGGGGCACATATGCCCATGGCATATGTGCCATGACCAGTGGGTGACCTGTGGGTTCCCTGGTCATGCGATAGCAGCTCATGAAGATCCTGACTCCTGTATGAATTTCTTCCTCTTGCCAGTTGAGGCTAGGAGGCTATGAATGAAGGAATCCGACGGCCATATAACACACTATACAGGGGTATTGCTGGTGGGGCGCCAGTTTACGCTCCTGTGGTGTAGCCTGTCTGTCGATCTGAGTGCAGTGACACAGACAGGACCAGTGGCCCGGTAATCCTTAAAGGCAGTGGAATAAAACGCACTATACGGGTGTATTATTGGCATGGCGTCAATTCACGCATCCATGCTGCATATTCTGTGGGCTAGAGTGGACCTGCGAGTGCGCAGTGAATAGTTGTGTATATTCGTACGTCTCTAAATGTTTTGATGAATTGAAAATGGTGGGCCCTATGCTTTATGGTGTCGTCCACTCACTGTTAACAGTATTTGTATTGAGTCGTACTTGAAATGTACTGTAATTCTGCAAACTGTTAGTAAATCAATCAATCAAAACAACAGCCCGGCCAGGCTATAGCATTAAAACGCACTATACAGGCGTATTGTCGCTAGGGCGACTTCCGCATCTGTAGTGCTGTCTTTTTGCTTCGCCTCGTGAGAGAGAGCTCACTTGAGTGTATTGCAGCTAAAGCTGTTCACGCACTCCGGTGTAGACTGCGTGGTAGAACCCGTACGGACGGGGGAAGCCGCGGAGCAAGCTCATTTAACACAGCACACTATACACTGTATAGTATACAGGCGTATTGTCGCTGGGGCGGCTTCCGCGTCTTTAGTGCTGTGTTTTTTGCCTCACCTCGTGAGAGAGAGCTCACTTGAGTGTATTGCAGCTAAAGCCGTTCACGCACTCCGGTGTAGACTGCGTGGTAGAACCCGTACGGACGGGGAACACCACGGAGCAAGCTCATCCTCCGAACCGTGGGTCCTGTCATAGACAGGATGAGCGTATCGCTGCCGTGGCAGCCAGCTTCCGCGTTCAGGTGTAGTAGCGCACTATACGGCGTATTGCTGTGTCAGTTGACGTGACCGTGGTGTAGTTCCGTCTGTGGAACTTGGTTCAGTTACACAGACAGGACGTGCTGAGTCTGCCAGGAGCAAGCCCTGAAATCACAGCCATTTGCACACTACTGTATATACGGCGTATTGCTGACAGTGTCAGCTCACGCGTCCGTGATGTAGTTTCGCCAATTTCGGCAACTCGAGTGTGCCGCGGCTGTCGGGCGGAATACTCTGTACGGTGCATCACGGCAAGGCCGTTCACGCACCTATAGGTGTAAACTTGCATGGTATAATCCAGTTACTGGGTCGAAACCACAAAGTAAGCTCCTTCTCATCCCGAGAATGCACTATGGCTATCTAGGCGCAGCTAGCTAACACAGGGCTATTCTGTCACTGCTTCAGCACCGGCTTATATACGGCGCTTATGTGACCATAAGGGCCCGGACCTTATTGAGGAGCTGCAGCGACCGGCTTTCAGGCTCCCCAGGCAGCGGGCAATGCTATTGATGCCCTTTGGTGAGGCGCCGTCTGTGGCAGCCCCAGGCCAAGCTGCGATAGGAGGACAAGCTCCCCCACGCTGCCTATTGAGCCGTCGGCCATGTTTGGCAAAAAGGCCAGTGCTTTGCTACAGCATCCCAAGGAGGCTGTGGAGGTGCACAGGAGGTGCAGGAATGCTCCGGCAAGGCCATGAGTAGCCTGCCTCGGTCACCCCTCAGGCTGTGCAACCCCAGTCAGGTTTGGCAGTCCCAGGGACCTACAGGCCAACCGGCAGGGTATGGCTAAAATGTGCTCGGCGGGCTATGCCCATCCCTCAGTCCTGACAGTTAAGGCCCCAGACCCCACCCGCTGTCTCTCGGGACAGCGGTTGTCCTGGAAGACAATTCAGGTGGACCCCTGGGTGGGTTCCACTATGTCTTCGGGAGGGTGGGGTGCTGCTTACAGCACTCCTGGCAAGGAAAGGCTGAGGGTCTTACAGGCCATCCTCCAAGGCGACTGGCTTGCCATGCTCGACCGGGGATGTTTATTCTCAGATCCCGGGTCTGACGCACTGACCGGCTTGTCTTAGATGACAGAACCTTCGAGTCCCGTGTCCTCCCATTCGGCATATGTCTAGCCCCCCGATTGGACATAGTCCTTGGCGGGAGGGCCTTTGCATCCTAAATTGGATAACTGAATGGTGTGTGCTCGCTCAGAGGTGCAGTGCCACAACAACGTGGCCAGGCACCTGCAGCACTTTGGGTACCTAGGCCGGCACCTCAACAAGAGGCCTTGCAGGCGTCAACTCTCACAGTCCGCAGCGCTCCTCGGCATGTGTTAGAGGGCAAAGCAGGGACTCTGTCCCTTGCTCTAGTGAGTCGGGCCACCCTCAGGTTGTGCCTCCGCCCCTTAGGGCTGAGGGCAATCATGGTGCACTTTGTGCCTCCGGCTCTTCTGAACATGCGGCCAGTGCATTATCTGTCATTCACAGTCATGCACTACGTGGGCGTATCGTTGACAGCGTCAGTTTACACGTTCCACATTGTTCCAGCGAATGCACACTGCTGTTCACACAGCAGAATGTGACGAGACTGTCAGGGGTGAGCAGGACCACCATAAGGTTGTATTACGGCATGGCCGTTTAAACACCTGGGTGTAATTCTGTGTGTTGGAGACCGGTTGAGCTCCCTCCTCATCCAGAGGTAATCGTGTGGCTAGGCCAGGGATCTGGCAACATGGCGGGCCGCTGTCCCACACAAGGGCGACACAATAGTCACCCAGTTGGTCCTCATACCGTTCATCCCTCACACAATAGGCCAGCAGTCCCTCCTCGGGGAGTGGTACTGTCTGCCTTACGGCATGAGCCAATTAAGCCCGTGGAGACAGGACAGCATTCTTGCTGTTAGCACTGCAGTGTCAGCCACAAGAATGTCCCTGTCAGTGAGGGGTGCTGCCGCTTCCTACATGGCAATGCTTAGGTGTTGTCGCCATCAATCCCTGCATTTTGCCCTACGGCCTGATCGGAGTGTGAGCCAGTCAGTCTATTGATTTTCACCCTTCCCACCCTCCTAAGCAGGGTGGTGAAGCAGGGTAAATGGGCCTAACTGTCTTAGGCAGATAGTCTCCAAGACTGGACTTCACTCATTGGCTTGTGAAACAATCCAGCAGGCATATAGGTGGGCAGGCAGGCCAGCCCCAACAGGAACATGTGCACATTCCACACAGGGCCTCGCTGCCGCATGGGCTTACGGTGAGGTGCCCTCAAATCTGAGATCTGTGGGACAGCCTCTTGATTGACGCTGTCAGCATTTATCAGGTTTTACCATTATGTGGTATCAGTGTGGCAGCCAGCACCATTCTCACTGGGTGTGTGCTTAGCTCCGCAGCATAAACGCGATGGGAACTATGCACAAAGACGAAGGCCATCCACTTTTGACTTGTAAAACTGTGATGTGACATAAGGATCATTCCGGTTCGGAGAACAGGGCTCCAACAGTCAGCTGACCAAGTGTTGAAGGGTGCCCTGAGGCCCAGAGGAGCTCAGGTTAGGGACCCAATCAGGCCCATCTGGGGTTAGCTCTGGAGGCTCTACAACATTTATTCAGTGAGCGTGACATGCTCAAGACAGCAGTCTTGTCGGCGTCACATCTGCAAGGAGAAATGGGGGAGTTGCGGGCTCTGTCATTCCATAATGACCTCTGCAGGCCTATGCCGGATGATGGTATAGTCTTATGCCCCAAACCGGCCTTTCTCCCCAATGTTCACAAAAGGGCACGTCTCAATCAGGTGATTGAGCTCTGTCCTACCATCGTCATACAGACAGTCGACGTACAGAGACGGAGTCGGTCCCCACTCTGCCCTATTGGAGCATTAGATTCGTATGCCAGGGCCACACAAGGCCCACAGAGTAACGAACCAGCTCTTTGAGTGCTTCAAGTGAGAGTGCATGGATTACAGAGGTTATCCAGCACACAAAAAGGTAGGAGTACCAGTGCCGCCTGGAGGGCAGGCACACTCCACCTGGGGACGCTGTGGAAAGGTACGTCCCTGACCGACCTGCACAGCGGCGACATAGCCTACTCCGTCTAATGTACATTCACCCGGTTATACCGGCTGAACATGCAGCGTTCGCTCCCTTCGGGGAGTTGGTATCGCATGCTACTCAGCGGTGGGTGTCATTGTCACCTTCACCAGTCAAGCCAACCTTGCGTCTGGTGGGTTGGCTTGGGCGGCCCTTCACCCCTGTGGTCTCTGGCCTTAGCGTCTTGCGGGGCCGGGCTCTGAGTGGCGCCTAGCGCCTGAGCATTTGGCGGCGGATGGCGTCTGGCTGTCCGGCCGTTCCAGGGGTTGTAAATACATTACATTGAACATACATGATAAATCATTCCAAATTCAGTATGTGCTGGGTCGGAGCCCACTGGTGTTGTCTTTGGGGTTCTGGGACTGCTTCGCTTCCTCACGAGGTGTCTTACAGAGTTCCCCATACATATGAAATATGTTGGGTGGAGAGATAGTCTCTGATACGATAGAGAACGTGTGGTTACTTTGTAACCTATGTTCTCTGAGTGAAGAGACTATCTCTCCACCTCGATGTCGCTCAGAAGCGGTGTCGATCAAGTAAACCAGTGTAATCACGCACACCTGGGCCTTATATACCCGTGCGTGCCAGTGCAACTGGTGTGTCTTAAAGAGATATCCACGTCACAAGTGAGGTGGGGACATTCCCCATACATATGAAATATGTTGGGTGGAGAGATAGTCTCTTCACTCAGAGAACATAGGTTACAAAGTAACCACACGGTACATTGGTATGTTGGCGTTTCAGCTGTCATGATTCATGAATGAACAGAATACAGTAGCAAGATGTATGTATGATGTCTGACCTGTGTGTGTGTGTGTGTGTGTGTGTGTGTGTGTGTGTGTGTGTGTGTGTGTGTGTGTGTGTGTGTGTGTGTGTGTGTGTGTGTGTGTGTGTGTGTGTGTGTGTGTGTGTGTGTGTGTGTGTGTGTGTGTGTGTGCGTGTGTGTGTGTGTGTGTTGGGGGTGTTGGCAGAGGGAGAGAGATGCTCAGGCAAGATTGTGATGTGACCATCCTCTGTCTCTCTCTCTGTGTGTGTGTGTGTGTGTGTCTCTCTCTCTCTCTCTCTCTCTCTCTCTCTCTCTCTCTCTCTCTCTCTCTCTCTCTCTCTCTCTCTCTCTCTCTCAAGCCCCTACAGTATATAACCCCTGGCCATGCAGCTGTGTGGCACAGTTATACAAGCGTTGGCTCAGCAATAGCAGGTGTGTTGAGTGTGTGCGTGTGTGGCATGTGTGTGTGTGTGTGTGTGTGTGTGTGTGTGTGTGTGTGTGTGTGTGTGTGTGTGTGAGTGTGTGTGGCCGTGTGTGTGTGTGTACGTTTAAGACACATCACTTCAGGGGTTTTAGACCTGGGTTTACTTTGTTCCATTTCACACAAACAGGATTATATTTCAATCAGTTTTTCGGAGACTGAAATCACCTACTGAGCTCAAACAGCCGTCAGGCGGGTAAAGAGAATGGACCAATCAGCTTTCATCCTGAGAACGACAGCGTTGCTGCTGCTGGTGGCGTGTGTGACAGGTGAGTCTAATTCATTGAACCCATTGAGACCTGCATGAGGCCATTCTACATGTCTTCTTTATACAGTTTCATGGAAAAACATACGTTGATATGTCAGTGGTCCGTTCTCAGACTTTTTTATGTCAAGGACCACCACAATTATATGTATTTGCTCGCTAACCTACAGCTCTATTATTATTTTTTTATATCATATATTGTATTTTGTTCCAGGGACATCCAGAAGCAAAGATTTGAGTTGAAAATGTTGGCTTTACAACAAAACAAACGCATCAAAAACAGCATGATCTGCAAAGCTCATTCGTGCAGCGCTATGAGCTCGTATATGCTATTTTAATAGCCAAAATGTAAAATAATGCTTTTTTTAGCTCAAATGTAAAATGACACTAGATTTTGATGGGTTAAATGGCCAATAGAGTTTGTGTTTTGGTGTGTACGTTACAGTTGTATCAATGTCAGTGCTATCAATTAAGTTCCTGGTATTTGTCTTCTATTAGTCAATAACCAAAGGGTTGGGTCGGGAAAAAAAAACGTTTTTTAAGGTCAACCACACCAATTCAACTCAATTTGTTTTGTCCAGACCCGACCCTTTGGTGTGGTTTGGGCTTTAATTTGTGTAGCCAGTAGTAGTAGTAGTAGTAGTACTAATACTAGTATAGCATATAGTTAATTATGTATTAGTAGTAGTGTGGAACAGTGAAGTATACACTTTTTTTTAAACAGTTTTAAACTCCATGTGGTTCCTCCAGTGTAGCGATGAGAAGCAAAACATCACGTTTTATTGCTGTGGAAAAACAAACGGACATAATAATGAGACATTAATGATGTACGCCCCTGTTTGATAGCAAAATAACAGATCTACAAGCTGAGAAAGTGTCGCAAAACACGATTCCTTGCAACCTACATACAGTACTCGCAATGACCTACTGATCAAATTTTAGCTCAAGCTCAAACTCACTTTATTTTTCCATTTTGAAATGACAGTTTTTGGTATATAAAGATAAAGATAAAACGTTATTGATCCCTCTGGCGAAATTATTCATAGCATGAGTGAAATAAAAATTAAATTAAATGAAGATTAGGAAATGGACACAGGACAACTGCAAATGGTCTCTTAATGACAAAGTTATCATGTACAGTTTATCAATACTGAATGAATCAATGAATGAACGAACGAACGAACGAACGAACGAACGAATATATATTTCACATAGTCTACGATTTAAAATGGTATTCATCTCAAGGTGTTGGTTTTGGGGGGCAGGTACTGTATATATGCAGCTTCAGGAGCATAGGTGTACACATTCTGTACGACAGTCAATAAACAATGAATATTATTATTAATTATTACAGCAGAGACGCTGTGTGAACCTTGTACAGTCTGTATGTCCGAAACGGTTGCTTGTCAGGGGAAACAAAACTGTGTTGAAATGGATCAAATATAGTGTCACAGTCACCTCATCTCATTGATTGTTGTGTCTATAGGTCTTGTATTTCTATGCATTTTGTTCCCTGGTCTATATATGTGACCAGATTTGACTGAGAGACTGCCATCGCGCAAATTAAAAATGAGTTAATAGCACAGGCAGACTCTTCACATACTAGCATGTCTGAAATAAGTGTCGGAGCTGAAATCGACATGTAAATATGAAATAAATGCTTAAACATGTAGCTAGGTGTAATGTTAGAGACCACAGAAGTGAACCTTTCAAGCCTGTTTTCTCAACTCGCTGTTTTCTGCAAGACATCACTCTATAAGCCATATCTCCAAAGCTGGTGGGTCGAACTTAACAACCAATATGTCAATTTGAAGCTATGATTCCCTGCTTTCATATGACATGAAAAAACAAAAATCCCAAAAAATCCAATGGCAGTCTCTCAGTCAAATTTGGTCACATATATCAATCTTGTACCCAGTAAGTCCTTGTTGTCTTGTGTCACATGTTTTAGTTGGAGATGGTGTCAGGAACATGGAGTAGTAGTTTATTTGCAGATCTGAGGGTGCGGGTGGAGGATGTTTTTGGAGGGGTGATTAGTTCCTGTAGGTAAGGTGGGGCATGTCCGTTTATGCAGTTGAATGTTATCAGCAGAACCTTGTAATCGATCCTGGCTGTAACGGGGAGCCAGTGCAGTGTGAAGAGGATGGGTGTGATATGGTCATGTTTGCGGACTCTCATTAGGACCCTGGCAGCGCTGTTCTGTATGTACTGCAGCTTTTGTAGATGTTTGCCAGGAGTCCCAATGAAGAGGGCGTTGCAGTAGTCCAGTCTAGAGGAGATAAAGGCATGGATGAGCTTCTCTGCATCTGACTGGGTTAGAAGGGGGCGGAGTTTGGAGATGTTTTTGAGATGGTAGAATGCGGTTCTGCATAGATGTTTTATGTGGTCACTGAATGTCAGGTGAGGATCAAACTTGACACCCAGGTTTGTGACTGAGGAGGAGAAGGGGATAATCTGGCCGTCGAAGGTGAGATGGGACATGGGGCATGAAAGAATCTGGTGTGGTGTGCCAACAAGAAGGGCTTCAGTTTTGCTACTGTTTAACTGAAGGAAGTTGTTGCTCATCCATGCCTTTATCTCCCCAAGACCGGTGGTGAGACATGATATGGCTGCAGAGGGGTTGGGGGCAGTCTTAATGTACAGCTGGGTGTCATCAGCGTAACAGTGGAAGGAAAGTCCACGTCCGCTGATGACACGACCAAGGGGCAGCATATAGATAATAAATAAGAGCGGTCCAAGAACCGAACCCTGCGGAACACCAGAATAAGTAAGTTTGTCAACAGTAAATGCTTTGACAAGCATCTGTTACGGACCGGTTCTGTAGTGGAGACACCCCTAGTAGTCCATCATGCAAGTCAGTGCTTACAGAGTCAAAGATGGAATCGATAATCCCGAGAGAACAGAGAGTAGATTGCCAAAGTCAAAGCAGAAATTGGTAATCCCTCGAGGGCATGAGGAGACAGCGCAGGAGTCGAGCTTGGTCGATGTGGAGCCTGAAGGCTATACTGGCTCAAAGGACGTCCGAGTCACTGCACTGTGCTGCGTGTGTGCCGACTGAGGAGGAATGAATGACTCTGTGACTCATAGAGGGGATGGGAGGGGGTTCGTGGGAGGAATATCATCCTCCCCTCCCCGACATAAATATATGAACATTTAAACTTGTTCAACTATATACGGCATAGCAGTGGGCGGGGTTACCTGGTGCCACTCAAAAATTGACCATTCATTTCTCCCATAGAGATTTACAAAAATATTTATATCAATTATTTTAAGCTTAGAATCAAATGTTATCCTATAGCTAGTGTCTGAGGCAGGAGACTATGTTTTGTTGCCAGTAGCTCAATTCAGTTCACACCAGAAACAGTACTGTACAGTACATTACTGTACGTGAAGGCATTCATATTGACAATAAACTGCTGTATGGGGGACTGAATCATTTAAATGTTGTTTTATTGACTTTTTGATCTGGCCCGCAAAGTTGTAACAAGTGTAGGCCTGTGTCCTGCACTTGTTACAACTTTGCGGGCCAGGCGAGAGAGCCTGTGTGTACACCTTATTTATTGCACTATTGTCCGATTACTAGGAATAATCACTTTATGGTATTGATTTGCTGTTTGTTTGATTAGGGAAATAGCCCCGCCCCCGGGCCCTAACCCATGTGACAAAACATTTCCATGTGCAAATAAATGGAAATGTTGAGGAAAACATTGCCCTCTTAATAGAGCGTCGCAGTCCCGCCCCCCTTTCATGACGTAGAGCGGCCCGGAAGAGGATTTCACATGCATTATTTAAGTATAGGTCTTTACCTGTAAGCCTCGGACAAAGCCACCTCGGATTGTGACAACTCATGACAATAAACACAATAAACAAAAAAGTGTTCTATACTATGCCCTGCCCTTTTTTTTCTTCTTTCTTATGATTTGTTCGGCACAAAAAAATTGTGTTTGTTGTCATGTGTTCCCAGTTGGCTTTGTCCGAGGCTTATACATGTCTTTAAATAAATACTTTCTGAAACATCTATGGGATTTTTTTTTATTGGAAATTGTCTTCCGGGTCGCTCGTCGGGGGCGGGACTATAGCTTTTATTTTTAAGTGTACATGACAATTTCGGTAGCCAGATATTGCCACAATCACTATATGATAGTGCATAGGTATACTGTACTAGGTGTCAAAGGTGTGTTACTGTGCATGCTTCAAAACACGTAGTCCATGTTGGTACACTGTTCTGATGGCTGTATTGGCACTGCTAATATACATGTAGGTCTATTGAAGGTTGTTTTCTGCAAACACACGGTCGTTCAATGTGTTATGATGATGTAGATATGTAGATATAGAGGGTATGCGCGCAACATCATCATCATACCCGGAAGTTATGCGAGAACACCTACTGAGTGGCAAAAAACTACTTTCTGGACTTGACAGTCCATACATCCAAACAGCAAATCTGATTGCATTAAATGTTTTTAAACAACATTAAATTCACTTTGCCACTCGATTTGCCACTCGATCTGCCATTCACTTACCTCTATTGCAGGTTTACCGTTGACGTGGTTTGTAAAGATGTGCTAGCATTTTAAAATAGTAAACGTGCTGAGGCATTTTTCCAATTCTTTGCTTCAACCACACAGCTAATGAAAGTCTGTCCTGTCGGTCGGTCAGTTAGTCCGTCTCTCTGTCCAAAATGTTTAAGCAAGCGCTGGTCAAAGTTTAACACAGATTATTCTTGTAGCCTATTAGTCTAAAAATGTGTCCAATTTGGATTGGATTGGATATAAAAAATGTCCCGGCAGGTCACATCTAACAACATGAATCTGAGTCGCACACTTCATCTCTGCCCATACTGACCGTGTGTTTTCCGTGCCGGCTTCCATGTTCAATTCAAATCAATTACATTTCATTAAAGTGTCAAATCACAACAAGTTGTCTGAAGACACTTTACAAACCAACAAAGATCCACCCAGAGCAAGCAACATTGCGACAATGGTAACGAAAAACTCCCCCTTAGGAAGAAACGTCAGGCAGAACCCGACACTAGGGTGGGCGGCCATCTGCCTCGACCTTGTCGGGGGAGAGGGGTGGGGGTGGGGGAGGGGGTAGGGGTAGAGGGGGAATAGGAGGAAAGAATAGAAGAGAGATAGACAGGGAAAGAGATACAGGCAAATACATGTAGTAGCAATAACAATGATAATGAATGAAATAGTGTCAGGATAATATAATTCATGAAACAGTGTAAGATAATATAGTAGGCCTATGGTATAACAATGTTGTCGGATAATAATAATATATAATGTATGAGAATATTAGGATATAGTGTAGTGGTGCAATAATATGATAGCAGTCCGTGGTCGTGCACTGTCAGGGGGCCGGGTCCACGGTCACACTTACCGAAGTTCCGTGTTGTTTTGTCTCTGTGAATGTCGTGTGTCCGCTCGCTGTTCCGTGTTGTTATAGATCTGCTGTCCGTGTATATCATATTCTCGGCCCATCGCATCACGGACAGGGAAACCACGCGGAGCTGTGTTGAAAACACACCGGTATACGGTCGGTGACGTATCGCTGCCGTGGTGGAGCACGGCCGGGCATATAGAGTGCCGAAGTCCTCATGACGTCACTCACTCATCCCCCTCGATTCCCCTGGCTCACGCAAGTCATTTCTCTATGGAGAATATAACATGGGGTCGTCTTTAAAAATCGTTTCATGTAAGCGTTGTGGTCCAAAAATAAACAAGCTGTCCCTGCGTTATTGTCAGGGAGGTGTCTCTGTATCGTTTGCGACAGTCAGTCACTCATACATGATACAGTCTGTTTCTAGCGAAAATCTAACTAATTCAGTAGCAGTAACAATAGCGTTTTCTCTCAGTCAGTTGATTCTTCATATCCATATGAGTGAAACGGCCGGGATGACATGTTTATTTTTCAAACACAGTTATTATATGAGGCGATCTAAATTCCCCTATTATAATGCAACTCGCTCACAACTTGTCACCTCTCTCCTCTCCCAGATGCTAAAGTGGATATCATTGGCAACCAAGACGTGACAGTAGGAGACGAAACCCTTTTGTTGTGTAAAGGCAAGTATAACTATAAAACACTATCGGAGTATATAATTGCCATATAATTGCTTTGTGTCATGATATTCTTTTTAAGATAATTTATATTGTTCAGATGAATCTGTCCTGTATGCGTTGCAGATCTACAAGCTCTCAAAGCGTCGCAGCACGACGCGTTGAGAGCTTGTGGATCAGCTATACAAAATGTGGCTCTGAGATGTAGTGGAGTAGAAGTAAAAGTACTGGAAATTGGAAATACTCAAGTAAAGTACAAATACCTCAAAATTGTAGTGCCATGATTTTTTTCCCACCCTAAAACATGATCATCAGGTCTTATTGTTATATAAGGAGGAAGATATTTGTTAAAATGTAGGTTTTATGTGGGCACCCCCACCAGTTCATTAAGTATGCCTGGTTTGCCTGGTGGGTGGTGATGGGTGGTGAACCACCTGAACTTAAGCCGCACCCACAGCTGTAGTTGTATGATAAAGGGGGAGGGGTTAGGGGAGACTGTCAAGTTGACTTGACAGTCAAGGGTTCAGCCTCCAGGAAGAAACCCTAAATACAAAGGGAATACATCATTACACATAATAACGACTCCAGGGTGTCTAATAAAGTATACTGTCACCTCATAGACACATGAAAAACTGGAAAAATACAAACATTGTGGCACACTTGTGGCGCAAAATGCTGCATTCAAGTTCAGGAGACTTTGGGGGGAAAAAACCGATTCTCCTGAATGCTGCCTTCCAGCATGGCATGGCAAGTACTGGCATTTGCATTTATTTCAGCATAGTGAATGCTGCATTCGTGGTCTGGAGAGGGCAGTTGTTTTACAGATGGGTTAAAAGGGCAGGGGGCTGAAGCCCCCTTTGACGCCTATGTATGTGTGCAACGTCCCTGTCATTGCAGTGACCGGGGAGGGGGAGATAACGTGGCAGAAGGACCGGGAGGACGTGGACACGGACGAGCTGATGGTCACCAAGGTGGACGAGACCACGTCCACGCTGCGCGTCACCAAGATCAAGATGTCCGACGCCGGCAAGTACACGTGCCTCTGCGAGTACGACGGCGGCCACAGGGACGAAGCGACCATGGCGTTGTACGTTTCTGGTGAGCAGTGAATAACATCATATTATGCCTGTGTGTGTGTGTGTGTGTGTGTGAGACACGATATACACACGTATATAGTGACACAACGTAACTTATAGGCCTGTCAATTATTACAAAATAATCGCCTAATCGCAATTATATGCGATAATCACCATCATTTCTGCATAATCGTCAATTGTTTCCTCGTTGAGAAATGTCCGTATACAAAAAATAAATGTGTCGGCGATTTCTTCATTACGTTTAAGTTATTTGTCATAATATCTTCCCTGTGCAATTTGTGATTACGAAGACTAAAAGGAAATAGAAATACAATACAAATACAATAGAAATACAAATTGTATAACGTTCCAATGTTCAATGCAAAAAAAACGCACATAATTAAATCGTTAATCGTGAGAACTAATGGTCAACTTGTGACTAACCTCTCCCTGCGTTGCCCGTTGTTCTTCCCTCCAGAGGGTCCGTCGTTCGGCAGCACCCAGACCTACCACGAGTTCCTGCAGGGTCAGGATGGAGTGGTGCCATGCCTGGTGACCGGCCAGCCGGCCGTGGAGGTCCACTGGTTCAGAGACCAGAAGGAGATACCCTCTTCTGGTACAGTATATTTATGCACAGCATCAAAGGCCCATGCATGCATGGGCCTTTACTTTGTGCACTGCAGAAAACTAAAAATGCTAAAGTTCAGTTCAGTCAGATAACTCACGAATAGATTTAACCAATATTTATTATAGAATGAGAATACAAGTGTGCATATAATATTTTATCTTGGCGTTCGGCTCTGCTACATTTTTCTCCCTGCTCGGCACAATCAAACCCATAATTAAACATTAAGAGCAGGGAGATAGATATACAATAAAATAAAGAAACATGGGGAACATAAATAACAGAGGTGGTGCTGAGGTGGTGGTGGGAGCAAACATCACATAACCAGGAACCATAAGCAGAAGGAAGGCAGGAAGAGCATGCAGTCTAGTGAGCTTAAGTAGCCCGCCCTATAGGTCAGCTGACTGCCACGTCAGCGAATGACGGGTGGGTCTTGCACACACTGAATACACCGGCACACATAGTAATGCAGCATATTAACCCCTTGAGTATATGATTGCGCCCTTGAGCACAGCACGATACCCCTCGAGTATATCTGACTGAACTAACTCTGCAAGCTACGTATCATTTATAAGTAACAGTTATTTTGTCTTTAAATATTGGTATACAGTATGTTTGCTGGCTGTGAGAAATCATCATGACTTGTTGTTTCAAAGGACGTCAATCTCTCCTGGTTTCCACAGTTCGTCACAATAACTCCTTCAAGAGGAATGGTGAATGTTTCCCAGTAATATTTTGTATGGCCTTTGAAGTTGACAAACAGAATCTTGTGGGGTCCAAGTCAGTGATTTTACGTATACAATATTACACGAGTGGGTGGTCTTTACCGCCATCAATGCACGCCTGTGATGCTGCAGGAACTCAGGAGTTCCGAAAGGCAGTGTAGAAGTGCATTAACGACAGTATAAAGAACACCCTTGAGTGTAATATTGCAATTATACAACAGTTACCCTTAAAACTAAGCTATTCGCTAAAGAAATCATATATTTTTTTAATGACAGATGTAGCCATTACGACCACAAATGTCAGAAGAAAATCTCTAGCCTAGCCACCCAGTCGGCTGCGCTTTGGGAGATTTCCATGTTTGAATTAGGCGTTCCATTACGCTCGTTTAAGCACAGCTAGAAAGCTGTTTCAACCAATCAGATTGCTTCCGCGAAACGACCTGTATAATAGTGGCGGCTGTGGCTCAGGAGGTAGAGCAGGTCGTCCAATGATTCCTGGGTCGGCGGTTTGAATCCCGGCTCCTCCTGTCCACATGTCGAAGTGTCTTTGGGCAAGACACTGAACCCTTCATTGCCTCCAATGAGTTGGTCGGTGCTAGCTTGCCACCATGAGTGTGTGAATGTGGGAAGTGAGGACGATGGCGTCGACTGTTCGCCGCTTCACCTCCCAATATATGAATGAATGAACCATTGTAAAGCGCTTTGGGCACTTGAAAAAGCGCTATAAAAATGCAATTCATTCATTATAGTAATTAATACACCAGGTTGAACACCAGTAGAACAGTGGAGACGGAGCTGTGCAGTGCACGCTGCTGCTTTTCTGCATTACCGAACTCTCTTCTGGGACTGCCCATACGTCCGACCTCCCGTTAGTCTGACCTACGTGGCCGGTTAAGACTGAGGTCAGGGTTAGGGTTTGGGATAGTGTTAGGGATGGAATATTGAGGGGTCCCTGGCCTCGTGTGAAGACATCGTTTTGCCTGAATGTCTCTGTCTCTCTCTCTCTCTCTCTCTGTCTCTCTCTCTCTGTCCGTCTCCACCCAGAGGGTCCGCGGGTTCGTCGGGGGTCTGACAACTCTCTTCTCATCGGGGAGGCGACCAGAAACGACACCGGCAGCTACACGTGTCAGGCCAAGATCACAGGGAGACCCGTCTTCAAGCAGCTGTCCATCTCTGTGGTCATCAATGGTTAGTTGTCTTTCATCTACTCTGCAGTAACCGTAGCATTGATTGATTGATTGATTGATTGATTGATTGATTGATTGATTGATTTAATGCGTTATTTACAGTTTGCAGGAAAAAAGCACAAGAATGTACAGTTCAATAGGGAGCGTATGTTCCCCAGGTTCTATGTTCCCCAGGTTCTACAGTATGTTCCCCACTTACCCCCGCAAAAAAGGTTCTATGTTCCCCGCTTACCCAGAAAAAGGTTCTATGTTCCCAGGGTTCTATGTTCCCCACTCAACTAAAAAAGGTTCTATGTTCCCCGCTTACCCAGAAAAAGGTTCTATGTTCCCAGGGTTCTATGTTCCCCACTCAACTAAAAAAGGTTCTATGTTCCCCATTTTCCTCTAATAAAAGGTTCTATGTTCCCCACTCAACTAAAAAAGGTTCTATGTTCCCCATTTTCCCCTAAAAAAAGGTTCTATGTTCCCCGCTCGGACCCCCATTTAATGGCATTTGTATCGCTGAGACCCCAATTGATCTAAAGTCAATGTTAATTTAACTCTGAGAGTGTACAAAATTGGTACACACTCTCAGAGTTACAGATCCATAAGGGTCCATTTGGTTCCGAACTATAATTTATCTGGGGACCCCCTGGAACTCCCTCAAGGACCCCTGGAGGTCCTCAGACCCCACTTTAGGAACCACTGGTTGTACTGTAACTGTACATACAGTATACAAGCACATACAGTAATAGGCACTTTCAGTTATATACTTGTTTACAGGGCCTTTTTCCTCGCGAGATTAGAACAGGCTGGGATGTGCAACGGGACGTCAGCTCTGCTGACCCGCTGTCTGTCTGTAATGGTGAAGAAATGATGCACTATAGTGTAAACCGTGTTTGAAGAAATAAGTTGGTTATACAGTATACAGTGTACACTACAGCAACATGATTATCGTCTCTGTTGGGTGGAAACCTCATAATGTCCAAAACCTTGTTTACAGGATTCAAATTAAAAAACATCAAAAGTAGCAGATTTGGGCCTCACTCACACCTAAGACACACGCAAGACAAACTTGTGTCCTGTGTCTTCTGTGTGTCCTGGCCGCCTGCAGTGCATTTCCAATGGAAGTCACATGGTTTCACCAAACATTTTTGTTTGATGGGGGGGAGGGGGGCAGAAAACAGCCATCAAACAAAAATGTTTGGTGAAACCATGTGACTCCCATTGGAAAATGCATTGAGGCGGCCATGACACATAGAGCACACAGGACACAAGTGTGTCTTAGGTGTGAGTGAGGCCCTAGAAGCACAAAAAGTTCTGATCTTCTGCTACTTTTTATGCTTCAGTTTTGTTTGACGCTGTAGTATGATTAATAGGGCGTTAATTTACAACAACAAAAAAACACGAAGGGCTCCCTTTTCGTCGCCACTAAACCCCTTATCCCTAAACTGCTTTGCCATTTTTTGTTTTACTATTTTGCAAAACATTTCATTTAGTTCAGCTAGCCAATCTACATTGACACGTTGTGAGCTTGTAGACTGGCCATTTTTACTATTCAAAAATGTTTTGCAAAATAGTAAAAAAGGGATAAGGGGTTTTTAGCTGTGACGAAAATGGAGCCCAAAGAGTTTCAATATGGAGATATGAGGTTTCTTCCCAAAAAAAGCATATATAACAACATGCGTTCTCACGGTCGGTCTTGTCTGTCTGCAGCTCCTCCGACGGTGCATATGAGGGAGAAGGAGATGACGGTGATGTCCGGCGCTCACAGCAACGTCTCCTTCGTGTGTCTGGCCGATGGCTTGCCGCAGCCCAACATCACCTGGACCATGTAAGACACTATTAAATGAGTTAAAAGTATTTAAAAAAAAATATGTCCAATGTATTGTATTTAATTCATAAAGTCAACATAACTATAACTTAAATGCATTTGAAATTTAATAAAATGTTACTTTTTAGGATTCCAATTAAAAAATAGCCTAAAGTAATTCAGGATTTAAATTAAAATATAGCAAAAATAGCCGATCTACGAGCTCAAAACGTGTCGCACTGCAACGCGTTTTGAGCTCGTAGATTGGCTATTTTTGTTACGATAGTGATATGCAATGTGGCCCTCTGGAGTGAGTGTGGAACTATAGTGGCCCCCTGGAGTGAGTGTGGAACTATAGTGGCCCTCTAGAGTGAGTGTGGAACTATAGTGGCCCCCTGGAGTGAGTGTGGAACTATAGTGGCCCTCTGGAGTGAGTGTGGAACTATAGTGGCCCTCTGGAGTGAGTGTGGAACTATAGTGGCCCTCTGGGGTAAAGCTGTCGATCTGCTATTTTCAGCTAAAGATTTCCCCACCATACGGTCCTGCTGGGGCTTAAAGGACAACTTTAGTTTTTTTCAACCAAGGTTCATGTTTTAGCTTGTTATTAGAGAAACTAAAAGGTGAGTGTTATTTTTTTTTCATTTGCTGCTTTCTTTTGTTTTAGGGATTTTAGCTCTTTTTGACAGGGGGCGGGGGCATTCGAGCATGGGGCTAAATATGTATTTTTTCACAAAATGTTATGGCGATTTTATTTTATTTTATTTTATTTACTATAGTCCTACTAGACCCCAAGAAATTACATCTGGCCACAAAAGATCACAAGATCTATTGAATGTGACAAACTGACATATTGAGCCTACAGTATACACACACAGTATAAGCCTTCCCCCAGTAGGCCTCCTTTAGATTCAGTAGATCCTGTGATATTTTGTGGCCAGATGTAATTTCCTGGGGTTTATTAGGACTATAGTAAATAATAAAATAATAAATCACCATAAAATGTTGTGGAAAAATACATATTTAGCCCCATGCTCGAATGCCCCCGCCCCCCTGTCAAAAAGAGCTAAAATCCCTAAAACAAAAGAAAGCAGCAAATGAAAAACAATTAACACTCATCTTTTACTTTCTCTAATAACAACCTAAAACTTGAACCTTGGTTGAAAAAAACTAAAGTTGTCCTTTAAGGTCACATTCTCACCTAATACTTTGGTAGAGAATTTGGGAGAATTTGGGATTCTTGCATATTTAATTTGCTGCGGATTGCATTCACACCTGCACTGAATCGTAATCAAGTTCGATAGGAAGCAAAGCGAAACCCCAGTTTTTGCTCGGAGTATAATGTGGTTCTTTGATACGCATTACGATTCAAATGAGCCTTCACACCTGCCAAACGAAGTGCACTTTCTGAAAATGCGCAGCAGGATTCGTTTTAATCGCAGCAAAGCTCTCTGGTATGATTTATGAATGTGACTTAAGTGTGTGGTTATCATTTAGACCTGGTGTAATGTAACCTATACATTGTTATACCTTTCATGCCAGGAGCCACCTCTGTGTCTCATACACCTCTGTGTCTCATACAGCAACAACATTTATTCCAGAATTTGAAGGTTTTCAGAAAACCTGTAGGCTAGTATAGGTTTTAGAAGGCGTTTTTTTTTTTAGAATCGGCTGTTTCGTAGAGGCTACTTTGTCTGTATGTCAGTGTCACGAGAAAATCGCAGATCTCGCGTAAGCGGATCGATCCCTATTGGGCCCTATTGTAAACAAGTGTAATGCTTTATGGTGTCGTCCACACACAGTTAACAGTATTGAGCTGTACTTGAAATGTACTGTAATTCTGCAAACTGTTAATAAATCAATCAATCAATCAATCCACTACTTTGAAAATGTGAATGTGAAAATGTGTTTTTTTTAACATTTCGAAATTTGGTTTAACGTTTTTGCTACATTTTATCCCCAAATAGGAATGCCAGGCTGAAACGGGTTAGGAAAGGATTGCTATTATTTATTTAAAATCATTTTTTTTCTTCCTTTAATTGATGTGATACAGTACACTTTCTCTTGTACAAAGGAGGAAAATAAAGCAGAATAAAATAAATACGCAAACCACAGAGACGGAGAAAAGGTGAAAGGGCTGTTTATTCATGGTGAATCTTTTCTCTGTTGATATTTACACTACTGTTGCTGACTCAGTGCAGTGTTAATGTAGCATGGCATCCTGTCTCCTGCGAGCGTGCGTGCGTGTGTGTGTGTGTGTGTGTGTGTGTGTGTGTGTGTGTGTGTGTGTGTGTGTGTGTGTGTGTGTGTGTGTGTGGCTGGCTGCCCATAGCTGCCTGGAGGAGCGTGTATGAGAGACTTCCTGGTGATTTTCTTATCAGCTTAATGTCCTGTAGCGTCGCTCGTCTGCTTCCTCCGTTCCCCTCCTGACCTCCATATCAACGCATTGTTGTTGTCTGACCCAGCCTAAACTCTGTATACTTCGACGCCCGGGGTCCCCCACGGCTCTACACTAGGACTCTTCTACTTTGCTCCGCACCAGGGCACCCGATTTTCGCCCAGCGCCTTACCCCTTATCCCTAAACTTCAATAGCCCAGACTGCTGGAGTATATGGAGTCACCTTTGAACAGCCACTGCACCGACCGCTGAGTCGCTTGTCATGAGAATCCACTTTAAAACGGTGTAATCGGAATCGCTTGTTGTTGTATATTGTTGAAAAATATTCCATAGCGGCGATCAACAACAAAATGGCAAATTCGCCATTGTAAACAATGGGACTCAATTTCCCAGAACCCTTTGCACGCCGGCGCGACAGACCTTTTTGCGATGCCGTCCTCAAAGCGGGTCTCATATCCCATTCTGTCCGGTGGATTGCCCGTATGACTTAAAACTGATCAATCAATGAAAACATAACTCGGGCAACTCGCGAATCGCAGGGAAAGTGTTTAAAAAGGCAAAGCTTCTTTGGGCTGAAAATGGGGCCGTGTGTATATAATTAGGGTGTTTCACTGCACTCTGCTTCCCTTCTACCCTCAGGCCGGTGACCTTTGACCCCTCCCGTCACCAGTTCAACTCGGACCGCAGCGAGCTGACCATCCGGGCGGTGTCCAGGCAGGACTACGGAGAGTATGTCTGCACCGGCAAGAACAAGGTGTCCGAGGACAGCGCCACCATCAGGCTCAATGTCCATGGTTGGTCCTGCATGCTTTTTCTTTTATACCGTTCTACCATCAGGCTCAATATCCATGGTTGGTCCTGCTTTTTGATATACCTCGCGTCACCAGGCTTTCCACCTCGGATTTTGTAACCCATTTTTCTTCTAGGGGGCCCTAGTTAGTCGAATCGTCCAAACTCAATTTATTCCATTAGATTAATTAGACCATAGACCATTATGGTTGTATCCAGAATGAAAACATTCTCTGACGTAAAGGAGTTAGTGTATACATTCCCCATAATGGCCTATAGCCACTATAATGTTTTAGTTATTACATATCTGGCTGTATTATTCTTGGACAAATATAAAAAGAAATATATGGAAAGGCTATAGTTAGAGAAATTCGAAGTTTCGACACCAAAGTAGTAGTGGTAGTTGTTGTTGTGAATTAGCAAACTGGGACATTTGGACTGAATGTTTCCCTTATCCTCGTGACGGGCTTCTGTTTTCGCCGACATTTTTATTTGTGTTGTTTCTTTTTCGACACGTTGTGCTTCACGAGTTCACGTTCCGACGTTACCAACGTCTGCCTTGACCTCTGTGTGCGCTGACTGCGCTGGGCACGGTGTGGGCTAGCCCCTCCCTCCCCTCACTGGTGCGTAACTGGGTAGTAAAAAACGAGGACGGCGTTTTTGAGGGCCTGTGCACTGCAGCTTTGTGCGCAGGTGTGTTTGAGCACGGAATGTGATGATTTGATTGGTGTATTATGATGATAAGAGCACGAGTGTGATTTCTATATTAATCATCAGGCTCCATGTCCATGGTTGGCCCTGCTTTGTATACCCCGTCCTGCATGAATGGGGTCTGGGTCAAATAGGGGGGGGATAAATGGTAAATGGTGCATTTATATAGCGCCTTTATCCAAGGCGCTTTACATATATTGTGCATTACATTCACCCATTCACACACACTTTCACACACCTTTACATAGATTGTGCATTACATTCACCCATTCACATGCACACACATCCACACACCTTTACATAGATTGTCCATTACATTCACCCATTCACACACACACACACACACACACACACACACACACACACACACACACACACACACACACACACACACACACACACACACACACACACACACACACACACACACACACACACACACACACACACACACACACATTCACACACCAGATTGTGCATTACATTCACCCATTCACAGACCAATGGCTGGCGGAAACCATGCAAGGCACCAACCAGCACATCGGGAGCAATCAGAGGTTCAGAGTCTTGCTCAAGGACACTTCGACAGTAACTCTTCGACAGAACTGGGTACCTTGCGGTTACCCGCGCATCTGGCCACTGACTCTATACCCCTGGGCCGCCGCCGAACTTGAACTTGAACTTCTTGAACTTGAACTTGGATTCTGTTTGTTGGAGGCGGTGGAAACATGTTGCACAAAATCATAACACTACAGTGTGTGTGTGTGTGTGTGTGTGTGTGTGTGTGTGTGTGCGTGTGCGTGTGTTGCAGAGCATCCAGAGGTTTACCTGAGCCTGAAGGAACAGAGTGTGTCGACAGGACAGAGGATGACCGTGTCGTGCAACGGCACGGGTCACCCCCAGCCTCAGATACGCTGGACCGACAAGCAGAGCGGACTGACGCTGGTACGCACGCACGCACGCACGCACACACACACGCGTAAACTTGTACATGCTGTACATGTCTCTTATCTATTAATATAGTGTCATTCCCATCAAGTCACGTGTGGAGTCAAGCAACTAGATCAGGGGTCTTCAATGTTTTACAGACCCATGGACCCCTCAGAGAGAGAGAGAGAGAGAGAGAGAGAGAGAGAGAGAGAGAGAGAGAGAGAGATGATGAAGCAGGGACCCCCACATTGTATATATGCGTATATGTAATTGTGTTGCAGATTAAACCTTTTTCATAGATTGCATTAATTGATAGCTTGTTGATAGACTTGTTTCACACCATCAGTGCTCGATTGATGTAAATGTGCATCAATACTTGGTGTGCGTGCGTGCGTGCGTGCGTGCGTGCGTGCGTGCGTGCGTGCGTGCACGCACACGTGCTTACTGTACATGTGTTTCAGGATTCTTCATCAGGCAGAGTGCGTGTCTTAGATGGAGTGTTGATGATTGATGATGTGGCGCCCTCTGATGGCGGTCAGTATTCCTGCATGGCTGTCAGTCCCTCTGGCAATGCTTCAAGGGACATGAGACTGAAAAGTAAGAGAATAATACTCATCAGTGGTGGAAAAAGTACTCAATTGTTTTGAGTATGGAATTGAAAATGTACTTGAGTAAAAGTACAAAAGTATCGGCATCAAAATGTACTTAAAGTACTTTTAGTACTTGCTCCCCCAGAGTTACTGTCGAAGTGTCCTTGAGCAAGACACTGAACCCCTAATTGCTCCCGATGTGCTAGTTGGTGCCTTGCATGGTTTCCGCTGCCATCGGTGTATGAATGTGTGTGTGAATGGGTGAATGTAATGCACAATCTCTGTAAAGCGCCTTGGATAAAGGCGCTATATAAATGCACCATTTACCATTTAAGTACATTTTGATGCCGATACTCATTGTGCAGAATGTGCCATTTCAAGTTCAAAATGTGTACAAATTCTATTGAAAATAGCCGATCTACAAGCTCACAATGCGTTGCAACGAAATGTATAGGGTTGAAGTGGTTAATGTATGTTTTCTAATCAAAATGAAAATCTTGATCTACAAGCTCATACGAGCTTGCTATTTTTGAAAAATCGTGAAAATGTGGTGCAAATGTTTCAATATATATTCTTTCAGAGCGAACATTTTTAACTCAAATCTTTGCTTCTGAGGGAGGGAGGGGGGGGGGGGTCCCTGGAACAACATATTTCCAGATGGGGGTCGACGGCCGATTACATATTTTTTTTGGGGTACTTGACATGAAAATGTTTGAGAATGACTGACATAGAAACATGAGGTTTTTCAGTACATTGTCATTGTATTTTGTCATTTTACTGTCATCTTCATGGGGTGAAATCATCTTGAGTGGTGCAACCACTCAAAAAACATCCAGCAGTGTCCGTGCGTACCTATGTAGCTGTGGTCATGAGCACCAGTGGTGTGCGCATGCGTGCACACACGTCTGTCTATGTGTGTGTGTGTGTGTGTGTAGAGTATATGACTTATTAGTACCAGTAGGGGGCGCCAGGAACAGAGAGGGATAGCGCATGCTCTGTTGCCTGCTAATGAGAGAGAAAGAGAGAGAGAGAGAGAGAGAGACAGGTGGGGGGGGGGGAATTGCACCACTCAGTTCACACGGGTGTGATTTCTTTGTAGTATTGTAGTGCAGGTGTTTGCAAAACCCACCGACGATGCAGTGAAAAACTAAAACGGGACCGGGGGAGAAATCCAAAAACGATTCTATATAATTCTAACCTTTCTTCTTCTCTCCTCTCTTTCAGCTCAGCCTGGACTTCCCGAAGCTCTGACCGTCTCTCCCGGACCCACGTCGGTCCACTTCTCCCTTCAGACCCCGCCCATCAGCGGAGGAACACCAATCACAGCCTTCACCCTGCACGCCCGGCTGGGCCCGGCGGCGGACCAATGGGCGGAGACTGTGGTCCCGGCCTCAGGTAACCCCGCCCCCTGTCTTTAAAGTTCACCCAAAGAAATTACTTATTTTCTATCGATTCCTCACCCCATGAAGCTTTGAATTCATAGATATTTTTGTAGTTTTTGTCACATTCCTATAAACCAATAATTTGACGACCCTCAAAAAGTCTCCTATTATACTGAGTCTCATATTGACACACACACACACACACACACACACGTTCATTTTCACAGCAAATTCTGACTTAGTCTTAGTCTTTTGAATAACACTGTACACACCATGCATTTAGGTTTAGTCCTATTAGGTTGGCGAGGGTCTTGACCTGTGTGTGTGTGTGTGTGTGTGTGTGTGTGTGTGTGTGTGTGTGTGTGTGTGTGTGTGTGTGTGTCTGTGTGTGTGTGCGCGTGTGCGTGCGTGCTTTAGACCCTCTGGTCATCACCGGCCTCAGACCCTACACGTCCTACAGCGTGCGTCTGGCTGCCATCAACACTGTGGGGGTGGGGCCGTTCTCACAGACACACACTGTCCAGACACAGGGCATACGTAAGTACACACACACGCACGCACGCACGCACGCACGCACGCACGCACACACACACACACACACACACACACACACACACACACACACACACACACACACACACACACACACACACACACACACACACACACACACACACACACACACACTGAAGTATACAACTAACACACACCACTATTAACACTTCAGGGCGACAGTGGCTTCGGTCGGTGAGGTATATATATGAGCAACCGGAAGCTTCTCGGTTCGATCTCCGGGCAGGGACGTGCATGCACACATAGACATGAAAGGGAGCTTGAGCCCCTGGCCTTTTTATTTTCGAATGCTACCGATCAGTGTTGTTTTCGTCGACTAAAACTAAGACGAAATATGTTGGTCGACTACCTATTTTCACTGACAAAAACAAATGGAAACGAATGGAAGCTACGATGACTAAAACTAAGACTAAATATACTGACAATTTCGTCTACAAATAAAAACTAGACTAAAATGTTAGGAAGGGACTAGTGGACAAGAGATCCACTATAAGTCATTTTACACTTGGTTGCATGCTGAAAATAGCGGATCTACAAGCTCACGTTGTGAGCTTGTAGATCGGCTATTTTCAGCAAGTGTAAAAACACTCATTACGACGGCATCAAGACCCGCCAAAATACATTTTAGTCGACTAAATCAACTGTAGATTTAGTCGACTAAAATCTTATGACATTTAGTCGACTAAAACTAGGCTAACACTAAGACATTCCAGGTGACTAAAATGTGACTAAAACTAAATGAAGTTTCTGTCCAAAGACTATGACTAAACTAAAATAGAAATTTGCTGCCAAAAACCACACTGCTTCCGATCGTACAGTCTGGAGGAAGGTAAGCTCTGAAAATGATCGGGTGATAAAAGCCGATGTAAAGCCTCCACCTCTCATCCAAATGTATCCTGATATAAATCAAAAATCATCCAAGCATAATAATAGCTTGCTGCTTAGCAGAAATGGACAAATACACGTAAGGATATTGCAAGCGAACGGAAATGACCAACAGGACGATAGCTTTCTGTCTCGGATTTTGGGAGGTGTAGTTCCAGACTCTACACTAGTAGCATTCGGAGATTGTGGAATATAGTTACTACTACAATCTACTTAACCGTGGTCTGCTCCTGAAGAGCAGGTTGCTGCCCTTGCATGGTTCCTTGCACCGATCCGTTGGTGTGTGAATGTGATGCACTTAAGATAAAGTCACTGTTATAAATGCACTATTTACTATTTGCGATACACCTTAACCAAACTGTGATACACACTACAGTCCTGATACAGTATGTATATTGTATTAAATCCCATAAAAAATATAGATCTATAATTTTTTTTATTATCAATGTCGGGTGGAAACCTCATATGTCACGTACTGTACTGTTACTTTTCGGGGATTCGTGTTTCGAGCCTGTGGATCTGCTCATTTTGGTACTGTTGTGTGACGCTATGATCAAGTAGGGCGTTAATTTACACCAAGGAGAAAATAAAAGAAAAAATTAGATAATTGGTTTCTGCCCGACAGCAACAAAATGGTTATGGTTATAGGAAGCATCAACTGATAAGTTAATGTCTCCAAAGATTAAGAAAATATAGGGCCACCTACAAATTGACTTTTTTTTCCCTTCATGAATTATGCATGGGGTACAGTAGCGTTGCACTTCTCTGTTGTTTCAACAAACTACCGTATATAAAATTTGCATGAAATCCAAGGAATGTCAGAAATGTGTTTGATGGTGTGGTTTTTACCTACACAAACCACCAATACACACTAACACACTACAATAGACAATAACACGCACTGCAATGGAAACACACTCTACCAACACACACACATGCATGCTACTGCACTACTCACTCTCAAACAATACAAGGTGATAGAGAATGTGCGTGCGTGCGTGCCTGAGTCTGAGTCTGAGTGTGCTTGCTTTTTCCACTCATCTTCTCTCATGCATTGATTTGCTAAATCATCTGCCATCATGTGATTCATATCCCCGCTCGATGCTGACTCACCCTGCTGATGACATCATTGCATTCTGCTGACATCACTTTTACAGAAGGTAAAGTATGCATATTCATCAATCAATCAATCACTCTGTGTCACTCAATAGATCCTTTCCAATAGATCCAATAGAGATCAAACACATGACATGATTCTAGCAAAGACTCCATGTTATCTGTGAGCTCATTCCTCATGCTTCTTCAGTACATCTCCAGTAAAATCACACTCGTGTGAAGTGAGGGGCGCCTGGTAATGCTTGTTTCAAGTGCTTTAAACATTAAAAGTCCATAGACATGACGGGGCACGGTGGCACAGTTGGTAGTGCTGTCGCCTCATAGCTAGAAGGTCCTGGGTTCAATTGCCGCTCGGGACGCTGTGGGTGCTGGCGGCGTGTTTCCTCCTCCGCGTCATCAGTGCCCATACCCGAAGGCGGGGTTGGCGAAAGAGCCTTTCTGTGTGGAGTTTGCATGTTCTCCCCGTGTCCCCTAGGGTAGGTACCATCACTAAAAACATGCAGTAATCCTGGTCACTAAACTGCCTCCCCCTGGCCAGCCGGGGCGCCTGATGGAGGGGAAAGGAACTGGTTGGAATAACGTGTTCCTTCCACGCGCTACGTCCAACCAGGGAAACTCCCCCCTGTCAGCTGTAAAGGAGCAACTTGGAGGAGGACACTCAGGCATGAAGGAAGCATGAGTTCAAGTCCGTTGCTCTCCCCTTGTCCCCCATACTGTATATGGGGACTAGGTTGGTGGAGGGTGTGTAGAGCCCCATTAGATGATTGAAACAGGGGTGAAAAATGGGTTACAAAATCGTGGGATATTAAAAATATATATATATATAAAAAGTCCATAGACATGACGTCACGTTTAGTGCTAAACAAACATTAAAAGTCCATAGACTTGACTGCTACTTTGTTTGTTTAAAGTGCTCTAAAACAAACATTAAATGTCCATGGACTTGTCTGCTATCTGACGTAATTCCGAAAGGCAGACATTGCAGACACACAGACTTACCAGCATCACACTATACTGCCTCTAAAGTCATATGTCCTTCCAACACTCAGACGTGAATGACAGCTCCTAGCAATCATGATAGCAAATGACACAGATCACCCTCATCACTTCATCATCACACATTATTGCCATGTGGATGGAGATATAGTGTATTGAACTTTGAAGTTTTGTCAACTCGACCATTGCAGCAAACTGCCTCTCCGACGTGTGTGTATGTGTGTGTGTTTATACGAAGTATGGATGGATATCGGACATTCTATGCATTGCTTAAAATGTGTATGATGTGTCTTGTATGCTATGCCATGTTTCTCATGTGCTTCTACAGTATGTTAAACAACCTGTGAAAACATTTATCCTTCTGGGGCAATGGAGTCTAATCGTATCTAATCTAACAAACAATGACATCTAATCCAACAAACGTCAGGCAAAGATGCCCATTCGGAGGCAAAGCATGGGCTGCATTGTTGCGGAGATTTTGGGATTGCGTGTCTAGTGATATTCCCACGTCCTTCCTCTCTCCTCCTGTCTCTCTGGGTCTCTCCATCGCCCCCGCCTGTCCACCATGACGCAGGTGAACCGGACAGTCCTGTGCTGTCCCTTGGGGACATGGCGGTAGACAAGAACTCCTTCTCTCTCCCACTCAAACAGCTGGACAACGGAGGGTCTCCCCTGACACACTACAACATCCGATACAAGGTACGTATGCTGTACATTCCGCAGGCCGGTAGCGATATGATATGATATGATATGATATGATATGATATGATATGATATAGTAATTTATTGTCAGTTCACACTGAAATGTGTCTTGCGACACAGCAGCCAAGTATGCAGAACACATATACATAACACAAAGAACAGGACAATTTACATACATAAAGACATGAGCAATATCCACCGCTTAGATTATCCTGTGGCTAATCTCCTGATTAAGCCTCAAGGTCGACTGGTGGACAAAGGACCTCTTTAGTCTGACCTTATTGTATGCAGTGGTACACCATATCTCCTTCCTGAAGGTAGCAACCTATATTCTCCAACACATGCTTAGTATTAGAGGTGATATTCCTTGCTAACTTAGGATGCTGTTGTCATATGTGGATGTATAAAGTTTCTGAAGTTGTTGTCCAACAATCTTTGAACAAATGTTCAGTTGTTGCAGCAGTTGTGACTTTAGGGCTGCCAGGTGGGAACCGCTAGCTTCCCAGTTCGATCCCGGGCATCCCCCTGCAGAGTTAGTGTTGAAGTATCCTCGAGCTCAGTGGCCTTGTGGTTAGAGTGTCCGCCCTGAGACTGGGAGGTCGGGGTTCGAATCCCCGGCCGGGTCATACCAAAGACTCTAAAAATGGGACCCAATGCCTCCCTGCACTCAGCATCAAGGGTTGGATTGGGGGTAAGTCCCTGCGACATACTAGCGTCATGTCCAGGGGGTGTACTATCTGTAGCCTCACGCTACAGAAACGAGGAGATAGGCTCCTGCCCCTATGGGCCTCATAGCTCGGCAAGGCTACTACTTACTTATCCTCGAGCGAGACTCGTCTGAACCCCTAATTGCTTCCGTTGTGCAGGTTGTGCACATCGGGAGTACATGTGTGTGAATGTATAATGCACAATCTATGTAAATCGCTTTGGATAAACAGCCCTATATAAATGCACCATTTACCATTTTGTGCATGTGTGCATGTGTCTGGATGATGATGATGATGATGATGGAGCATTATGATACTTCAGTTCAAGGGATAAATAGGTCTTACTCTCCCATCTCCCCTTTGTCATCTCTCTCTCTCTCTCTCTCTCTCTCTCTCTCTCTGTTGTCTCCATGCAGGACAAAGAGGGTGAGGAGTGGAGAGAGAAGCAGCTGTCCCCAGATGCCACCTCGGTGTCTCTGCCAGGGCTGGCGTTCGGTACAGACTATCAGCTGGAAGTGACCGCGGTCAACGCCAACGGTTCATCCAGTCCCGCCAAGGCCAACTTCACTGTCGGACCAGCACCTGGTACGACGCTATTTGATTGATTGATTGATTGAATACTTTATTAACAGTTTGCAGGAAAAAAAGCACAGGAAAGAGGATTTAATACCCAAGAAAGCACTATGGCTTGTTTCCATTATGGTCCTTCATATTCAATTCATCTGAACTATTATAATATACTATACGATCACTTATATACAACCTGGTTTAAACCTTTGTTCACAATCACTTCGAAAGAAAGAAAGAAAGAAAGAAAGAAAGAAAGAGAGCGATTTTAAAAAAGTGAAAACAAATCAAGGAAATTGATATACAATTTAGAAAAAAACATATCAGGATGAGATTCACATATATTATTTAGAGAGGCAAAATGTCAATATACATAATATTTACTTTTACATAAAATACTCCCTATGCACTATGGAGTAAGATGGTCTCTCTCTCTCTCTCTCTCTCTCTCTCTCTCTCTCTCTCTCTCTCTCGCTCTCGCTCTCGCTCTCTCTCGCTCTCCCTCGCTCTCTCTCTCTCTCCCCAGTGAGGGCTGGTATCACCAAAGGGGGCGTGGTCGCTATCGTCATGGTGATCTTCCTGTTGATACTGATAGCGGTGGATGCCACCTGTTGCTATAGAAACCGATGTGGTCTGCTCATGTTCATCGCCGTCAAACTGTTTGGACAAAAAATGCCCGGTCTCAAGTCACTGGAGGACGGAGAAGTACCTACTAACGGGTACGTCATTGTGTGTGTGTGTGTGTGTGTGTGTGTGTGTGTGTGTGTGTGTGTGTGTGTGTGTGTGCGTGTGCGTGTGCGTGTGTGTGTGTGTGCGTGTGTGTTACATATTGCCGTAACATAGTGCCACTTTAACTGAAATAAAAATAAAAGCAAGGCTTTGCGATAACTAATTTAATCTGTATTGTGTGCTTATACTAAACTGACTACACTAACTAAAAAAAAAATCTTAGAGAACTTATTTCATGTCAAATACGACTTGTATTTTGGTTTTATAGGAAAACTATGTTCCTTTTGTTAGTGCGCCAGTTTTACAACTGAATACTTTTTTCCACAATACCTTTTCTCACCTTTGTGAATGTCACAACAAAATAATATCCTAAACTTTAAAACTAATAAAAACTGATCTAAAACTACCACTAAAACTAATAAAAACGCAGCATTCTTTTCCACAAAATGAAGGCTAAACTCTAAACTTGAAAAACTAAAAACCTCAGAAAAACTAACTGAAATTGATAGTCAAAAATCAACTAATGAACATTCGAAACGGTTATAACCTTGGTGTGTGCGTGCGTGTGTGCAGTGCAGGTGTGTGCACCTATACGCACATCATTGTGGAGGAAGTGAAGTATACGTGTGGTGGCGTATGAATGTGTGGCGTTTAATGAAATGAACACATGCGTATACGCTGGTTATGAGAACATTTCATCGATGTACCTACCGACATTCTTATCATGTGTATGTGTGTGTGTGTGTGTGTGTGTCCTGGGAACAGAAACAGTGAACTGACGTTAAAGGGTCTGCAGCCGCACAGTAACATTACGCAGCAGCAGTCAAAGCCACAGCAGACAGAGATCACCTGCGACAAAGCCCCCCTCACCAAACACGAGTAGGTCCCAGCCGCGGCGTTCCTGACAGTTTTCATTCTGACCTGAGATCAGATTCTTCTATGTCAGTCGCTCTTCGATTTTTAAAAAATAGCAGACCTACAAGCTCGTAGCGCGCCACGTCTTCAACTTTCGTTGAAGACCTTTTTTTTAAATAGCAGATCCGATGCCCCCCATGTGGCCTATAGCTATATATAGTTTCTTCTTCTGTAGTTACATATTTCTCAGTTGTCGGAGGGAGCACAGCAGTAATATAGACAAAGATTAAGGCCTCATTCACACGTATCAAACTTATGTTCTGTGCTTTGGAAAGAAAATATTTAGTCTTAGTTATAGCCTTTTGAATAACACACCATTTAGTCCTATTTTAGTTGAAATTGTCTTAGTCCCAAACCGCCATAATGCAACTCCTTGTAACAAAATATCAATATCAAAATCTTAGTCTTTTAGTCTTAAGTCACCAAAATTAACACTATAATGCCATGCCCAAAACAGGGACGGCAGGTGCTGATACTTGGTAGGCAGCAGAACCCTTTCCGCTGTGTTACTGGACACAGCTGATACGTCATTTTGGCACATTTTAATATAAGCCATATCAGTTACAATTGTTCATCTGAATGACAAACGGCCTCTTTTCTCTTCAGGAAAACCCCGCACAAAGCAGGCCCGCCCGCCACGGACGCGTGATGTCATCAACTATAGATGTGCGTCGTCGTCACCCGTGAGTGATCACATTATAGAAGAAGACAATCGATCAAGGAGCTTATCAATCAATCAATCAATCAGTGGAAAGCTACTGATCCCCATGCAGACAGTGTGTGTGTGTTGAAGACTTTGGAAAAACATTATGCTGATGACAGTCGGTGACTGCATGGAAGGCAGTGAAGATGCGCCTTCAACGAGGAAACGGGAATGTTTCTGGCCTCCCTGAGGGAAAAGAGACTGGTACCATTCTTTATTGTGGAAGGTAATGTTATGCATATTTTGAGAATATATATATGGCACATTTGAAACATACAGTACCAGATCCTGAAATGGGGAATAAGAAATAAAAATAAATCCTCAGTATAGCTTGTGTTTTAGGCCATTCATTCATTCATTCATTCCATCGCCACCATATTGGAACATATTGTATAAGTACCTGAAGACTGGCCGTACACTAGCCGACTCAATCTGGAGCCATTCTCGGGCATACATTATCGGCTAGTGTGAGTGTTTAAAAGATCCAATCGTAATCCCTCCGATCTGCTCGGGGCCGCTCACAGCGCGATCGGGATAGGCCCGATCAACATCAAGAATGTTTGATATTTGCTCTCCTCATCCCCTCTCCTCTCCTCCTCCCCTCCCCTCTCCCCCTCTCCTCTCCACTCCATCGGGGCCGAGAATCCTTGGGTGCGCTGCGCCCGAGTTTTAAAACGGTGTAGTGTGTGTTGCATAAAATAATCAGATAACATAACCGGGCCCGATTATCCTGTAGTGTCTGACGCTATCAGATTTCAGATTGAAAATAAAAATTGGCTAGTGTAAGGCCACCTTTACTTGTATTTAGTCGCATAAACATTACTGTTTACTATCTATGGCAAGATAACTATATGTCTGACAGAAAACAATAATTGTGAAAATTGGTTGAGTAGACAATTGGTTGAGTAGACTACTCAGCGAGTTATGATGGTTTTAATTGTGGATAGACATCCTGCTATAGACATACATGGGGCATACATGCATGCATTATGGCTTATGCCCCTGCCAATATGGCAGCTGCATTGACATTATTGCTTCTATCTACATGTATTATACTGTATGATTCAGACTCGTCAAGTCCAGAAACATCCCACTTCCCCTTCGGGCATGTGACGCCAGACAGGATATGATGTCACTATTTGTAGTTCTGTCTTGCTCTACAGACAGGATGTGATGTAATGTTGTAGTCCTGTCTGCTCCTACTGGGATTATATAAACCAATTAATCGTTTTGTTATCATTCTCATATTATTACTAACGATGCATCAGTAGCCTATAATAGCTGCTTCTTACTGTATATTCTGTTCATAATGTTATTTCGACAACACTTCTGGTTATAATATTTATATCATCAGAACACAGGTGGTCTTTGCTTTGCATCCTAATTATGCATTCATCACCTGTTTGAAGACTTTTACAGGGTAAAGTTACAGTTGTGTTGTTAAGTTGCTATTTTATTTGACTGCCTAACTTACCTGCTACATTATATTTTGATTGCATACAATGACTGCATTGCAAGGTTGTTTTTTATATATATATATTTTTTAACTGTACTTATTTTTATACCTTTCATAGCTTAGCTCTTTAGGCAATTTCTAGCCTTTAGATGGGAGCAAGCTCACAAAAGTGCCTTAGAGTTTAGGTGCCATTTAAACATGTTTCTTTTGTGAACCATTGTTTTTATTTCAAACTTACAAAGATACAGTCACAAAGCACATACTTTATATTGTTATTCTTCACCTGCTCCCCCTTGCTCCACCTAACCACCCGTGAATACAGTGTTTAATCTAGCAGATATACATTTTGTTTATAGTGTTCAGTCACTTTTTGGTATAATTTTCTTTGTTAATAATAATTATGCTATTTTGGCAACACTACATGTCAATAATATTCACATCATTTATAAATGTCAAATATGGCGGCTTATCTCCACAAAATGGCATCTTATTTATTGAATCTAACAACATTAACTTAAACTGGCCAGGAGTCATTTTAGATGAGAATTGATCAGAGAGATACAGGCTTTCAGTATAACTAACCTTTTGTATTTATTTTTTACTTAACACCTACGACAGAATGACAGGAATTAAGTCATTGTGATAATTATAATACACTTACTTATCAAACTTAAAATTGTGTCTGACTCTGAAACGTTTTATAATTTAAACACTAACGTAACAGGTTGTGATGAGTCGACTAATAAAGTGCACCAGTAGCCATGTAGTCAAACGTCCTCCCATTTCTTTTTCAAATATCTTTTCTAAAATAGTAGTATTGTAAGTGAAAGTTAACCAGTGCTAATTTGATTTTGTTACGTTATTACTACTAACTGCTAACTGGCACGTTAAAAAATAGCCGTCCTTACAAGCTCACAACACATCACGTCTGTGACGCGTTGTGAGCTTGTAGATCGGCTATTTTCGGTGTGTGTGTGATGCTGTCAAAGTATGAATCAAGCTGAAGAGAGAGCTATACTCACAATGCCGCAGGTCTCCTACCTGTCATAATAATGAAACGTTCTTTTTTGCCAATGTGATGTGAATTATACCTTCAAACCTGCAGCAGCAATATTTAGTCACATGTCTTTCCATCAATGGCCCCACTACACAGTTGGAAACCCAATAAATAATTGTAAATTCATTCATTTTATTTTATTTTTTACGGCGAAATCAGGCGATCTGGGACAATCTTCTGTTGTTGCAGTTTTCAAAAGGCAGACCTTTATTAAAATTCAGTTTCAGCTTCACCTATAGTAGGCCGTGTTGGGACCCATGAAAAAGTGCCTAGAAAATTAATTTTGTTCTCGCGTCATGCGCACTACTCATTCAATGCATGTTTTCATAGATAATACCCTTCTGAACTTTGGGTTAAAAGTTCTACTCATAATGTCCTGCAGTATTTTGTCACAGGCCAGAAATGTATAAAAGTATATAACCAAAAAACGAAAATCTTGTGCTGCTGTTTTTGCTTGTAAAATGTGTGATATTGATTTTGGCAACACAACATCTGTCATAAATACATATACCTAACATCTGAAACAAGTACTGGTGCCTTAGTTTACTCATATGTGAATCTAGATCATGAAATGTAGCAAATTTGTTTAAAGAAAACGCTTCAACTAACGTTATTGGCACCCAGCACAATGAAACATAGGCTACACATAGTAAATTTAGCCAAAAGGTTATGTTTCATACACAACCTACTGTGTAATGATAGGTAGAAAAGAAAAGCAGCACACCTTGGCCCAAAATGGCTGATGGTCTATCAAAATGTTACCACGCAGTTAGTGGTCAAGAGTCTTGCTCAAGGACACTGGAAGGCAGACTGGGCGGCGAACCGGTGACCTTGCCGCCTCGCTCGGTCTCTACCCACTCAGCCACTGGCCTCCTGTAATCACGTAGTCGGCGCTGAGAAAGGAGCCCATTATGGAGGCAGAATGTCGACTGGGGCTCTCGTGATAAAAAGCGGCCCTTGTTGTCCCAGACCGCGTGACTTCAACTCACAACAACACTGTACATGGACTGTACATACACATTATTGTTACAGCTTTGGTGACTTTTGTGTGTGTGTGTGTGTGTGTGTGTGTGTGTGTGTGTGTGTGTGTGTGTGTGTGTGTGTGTGTGTGTGTGTGTGTGTGCGTGCGTGTGCGTGTGCGTGCGTGCGTGCGTGCGTGCGTGCGTGCGTGCGTGCAGACATGTTTAACCAATTCAGGTCGGGAACCCCTTTCGGTGCATGTTTTAAGCATTATGTTATACTTTAGCTGTTGAAAAATAGCAGATCTACAAGCTGCTATTTTTGAAAAATCATTCAAATGTGGCGCAAATCTTTGAATATATATTCTTTCAGATCGATTTTTTTTCACTCCAATCTTTGCTTCAGGGGGCTCCCTGAAACAACATACTTTCAGATGGGGGTCGGCGGCCAAATACATATAAATCTGGGTTTCCTTGACATGAAATTGTCTGACCACTGACAGAAACATAATAGGTTTTTCAGAAAACTGTCATGACTTAGAAGACATTTTGTAGAATCAGTTGTCAGGTCTAAATATCCGCCGTGCATTTATATCCGTTGCGACGCATTGTACACATTTTGAACTAGTGAAATGGCACATTTTCAATTCCGTACTTTTACTTGCAACGAAGTAGTTCTAAATTGCAGTATTGGTACTTTTACTTAAAGGTATATTCAGTGATTTCACTCAAAAAACCTTAGGTTTCGTTTTTGGCTGTGGGACCCAGCCTTTCGGCCAATCAGGATAGAGAGTCAAAAACGAAACCTAAGGTTTTTTGACCCCCAGGGGTTAACTGGGGACAGGGAGGAACTCCTTATGGCCAGCACACTCTATAGTAGGGAGGATTATCACAACAAAACAAAAAAATAAGTGATATTTGAATTAAGTGAAATCACTGAATATACCTTTAAGTAAAACAATTGAGTACTTTTTACACCACTGCGAATCTCCTCCCCGAAAATAGCCGATCTACAAGCACGGCATAGATTGCCTATATTCCACAAAAGGTTCACCCCAGAACAGCTGGGAGGGACATGTGGCTAGCCTGCTATGCTAATGAGATGCTGGCTGCAGTGTGTTGAATACGCTGCATTGTTTGTTTTCTACTGTCTGACTGACAAGACTGACAAACGTACAGCTGTAAAGATAAGTATCTGTGAAACCAGAACCACACCAAGAATGTCCTCTAACACACACACACACACACACACACACACGAACACATGCACAAACACCAAAACGTTATGGAATGACCTCTATCTGATGGCATGTGGCATTGGTGGACCTGCGACATAGGGCGTGCTTCATACCACATGCCAGGTAAAGCATGCGTGCGTGCGTGTATGCAACCATGCATGCACACACACGCACACGCACACGCACACGCACATGCACATGCACACGCACACAGAGCAGCCAACCCAAGCCTGACAGACATAACTGTATTCATTCACACATCGGGTCCAGAGATGAACGGCGTTCCTACCATGAAGATCCTGCTCTGCATTCTCTTGCTCTCTGCCTCTCTGTCTCCAGGTAAGACCACCTCCTCTGGGGATGGGGGGGGGGGGTGCTTTTGACATCCCCCTCTCTGGTCATTCATTTCGATAGGCAGTGGGGATGATAGGATATGTTTCATCCCTATTAGCTGCCTTTTGGTCAGACTGAAATAATACACAGAATTCTTAAAAGGACGGCCCCCATGACTCTGAGTCACAAACCTGTAAGGGTCCATTTGGAAAACCCCATTTTAAATTTTGAAATGGGACATTTCTGCACAATGAGAACTTTTTTACTTTTGGTACTTAAGGTACATTTTGATGCCAGTACTACTTTTGTAGTTTTACTCAAGTACATTTAGAATTCCGGACTTTTACAGACTATTCCTATATTGCAGTATTGATACTTTTACTTAAGTACGAAATGTGACTACTTTTTCCAACACTGCTTATTGATTGATGTGTCGCAAAGTGATGTGTTGTCAACGCACTATATACATTTGTATTATACAGTATATAAATACTGTGCAATCTATCAATTGCTTCAATTATAAAATATCCCCATAGTCGAATCAATAATAGAAAATGAAATATATGACGTTCTGTCACCTATCAAGTATACAATCATCTTATAATACATTTTGACCCAAATAAGGGTGCCAGGCAGGGTCAATGCTTGAATGTCTCTGGTTTTGTCCTTCTCTGTTTTGCCAGCTCTGTCGTTGACATGCTACGTGTGCAGCTCCACTGCGACCAATGAAGATTGCAACAAGGACAATCAAACATGTCCCGAACCGCTGGATACATGCATGACCATCGTAGACGTGCTGGGTAACTATAGCCTGCTCTCTAAAACCATGACCATGACCATCGTAGACGTGCTGGGTAACTATAGCCTGCTCTCTAAAACCATGACCATGACCATCGTAGACGTGCTGGGTAACTATAGCCTGCTCTCTAAAACCATGACCATGACCATGACCATGACCATCGTAGACGTGCTGGGTAACTATAGCCTGCTCTCTAAAACCATGACCATGACCATCGTAGACGTGCTGGGTAACTATAGCCTGCTCTCTAAAACCATGACCATGACCATGACCATGACCATCGTAGACGTGCTGGGTAACTATAGCCTGCTCTCTAAAACCATGACCATGACCATGACCATGACCATCGTAGACGTGCTGGGTAACTATAGCCTGCTCTCTAAAACCATGACCATGACCATGACCATCGTAGACGACTAGACGTGCTGGGTAACTATAGCCTGCTCTCTAAAACCATGACCATGACCATGACCATCGTAGACGACTAGACGTGCTGGGTAACTATAGCCTGCTCTCTAAAACCACTGTAGGCCAATAGGTCATGATATGAAACATGACTATGACCATGACCATGACCATCGTAGACGTGCTGGGTAACTATAGCCTGCTCTCTAAAACCATGACGATGACCATGACCATGACCATCGTAGACGTGCTGGGTAACTATAGCCTGCTCTCTAAAACCACTGTAGGCCAATAGGTCATGATATGAAACATGACTATGACCATGACCATGACCATGACCATGACCATCGTAGACGTGCTGGGTAACTCTCTAAAACCTGTAGGCCAATAGGTCATGATATGACCTCGTCGTGACTTGTGCTGCAGACAATCATGTCTGGCGTAGAAAGACAATCAGAGATCCTTGATGCAGCCTGCTAAAATGTCTGTTGATGTCTTAACTCACTGACATGATACTGACCATTAAACTGACATGATACTGACCATGATACTGACATGATACTGACCATTAAACTGACATGATACTGACCATGATACTGACCATGATACTGACCATTAAACTGACATGATACTGACCATGATACTGACCATGATACTGACATGATACTGACATGATACTGACCATGATACTGACATGATATTGACATGATACTGACATGATACTGACCATGATACTGACCATGATACTGACATGATACTGATATTCCTGTCTTACCTGCTGTCCTAATAAATATTGGTACTCTAGCTATTGGTGTGTGCGGCCACCTTCTTGTTTATTCAAGATCTCCTCTACTGACATGATACTGACCATGATACTGACCATTAAACTGACATGATACTGACCATGATACTGACATGATACTGACATGATACTGACCATGATACTGACATGATACTGACATGATACTGACCATGATACTGACATGATACTGACATGATACTGACCATGATACTGACCATGATACTGACATGATACTGACCATGATACTGACCATTAAACTGACATGATACTGACCATGATACTGACATGATACTGACATGATACTGACATGATACTGACCATGATACTGACATGATACTGACATGATACTGACATGATACTGACCATGATACTCACATGATACTGACCATGATACTGACATGATACTGCCATGATACTGACATGATACTGACATGATACTATGATACTGACATGATACTGACCATGATACTGACCATGATACTGACCATGGTACTGTCCATGATACTGACATGATACTGACCATTAAACTGACATGATACTGACCATGATACTGACCATGATACTGACATGATACTGACATGATACTGACCATGATACTGACATGATATTGACATGATACTGACATGATACTGACCATGATACTGACCATGATACTGACATGATACTGACCATGATACTGACCATTAAACTGACATGATACTGACCATGATACTGACATGATACTGACATGATACTGACCATGATACTGACATGATACTGACATGATACTGACCATGATACTGACATGATACTGACATGATACTGACCATGATACTGACCATGATACTGACATGATACTGACCATGATACTGACCATTAAACTGACATGATACTGACCATGATACTGACATGATACTGACATGATACTGACATGATACTGACCATGATACTGACATGATACTGACATGATACTGACATGATACTGACATGATACTGACCATGATACTCACATGATACTGACCATGATACTGACATGATACTGCCATGATACTGACATGATACTGACATGATACTATGATACTGACATGATACTGACCATGATACTGACCATGGTACTGTCCATGATACTGACATGATACTGACCATGCTACTGACATGATACTGACCATGATACTGACATGATACTGACCATGATACTGACCATGATACTGACATGATACTATGATACTGACATGATACTGACCATGATACTAACCATGATACTGACATGATACTGACCATTAAACTGACATGATACTGACCATGATACTGACCATGATACTGACATGATACTGACATGATACTGACCATGATACTCACATGATACTGACCATGATACTGACATGATACTGCCATGATACTGACATGATACTGACATGATACTATGATACTGACATGATACTGACCATGATACTGACCATGATACTGACCATGGTACTGTCCATGATACTGACATGATACTGACCATGATACTGACATGATACTGACCATGATACTGACATGATACTGACCATGATACTGACATGATACTATGATACTGACCATGATACTAACCATGATACTGACATGATACTGACCATTAAACTGACATGATACTGACCATGATACTGACCATGATACTGACATGATACTGACATGATACTGACATGATACTGACCATGATACTGACATGATACTGACCATGATACTGACATGATACTGACCATTAAACTGACATGATACTGACCATGATACTGACATGATACTGACATGATACTGACCATGATACTGACATGATACTGACATGATACTGACCATGATACTGACCAGATACTGACATGATACTGACCATGATACTGACCATGATACTGACATGATACTGACCATGATACTGACCATTAAACTGACATGATACTGACCATGATACTGACATGATACTGACATGATACTGACATGATACTGACCATGATACTGACATGATACTGACCATGATACTCACATGATACTGACCATGATACTGACATGATACTGCCATGATACTGACATGATACTGACATGATACTATGATACTGACATGATACTGACCATGATACTGACCATGATACTGACCATGATACTGACCATGGTACTGTCCATGATACTGACATGATACTGACCATGATACTGACATGATACTGACCATGATACTGACATGATACTGACCATGATTCTGACCATGATACTGACATGATACTATGATACTGACATGATACTGACCATGATACTGACCATGGTACTGTCCATGATACTGACATGATACTGACCATGATACTGACATGATACTGACCATGATACTGACATGATACTGACCATGATACTCACATGATACTGACCATGATACTGACATGATACTGACCATGATACTGACATGATACTGACCATGATACTCACATGATACTGACCATGATACTGACATGATACTGCCATGATACTGACATGATACTGACATGATACTATGATACTGACATGATACTGACCATGATACTGACCATGATACTGACCATGGTACTGTCCATGATACTGACATGATACTGACCATGATACTGACATGATACTGACCATGATACTGACATGATACTGACCATGATTCTGACCATGATACTGACATGATACTATGATACTGACATGATACTGACCATGATACTGACCATGGTACTGTCCATGATACTGACATGATACTGACCATGATACTGACATGATACTGACCATGATACTGACATGATACTGACCATGATACTGACCATGATACTGACATGATACTATGATACTGACATGATACTGACATGATACTATGATACTGACATGATACTGACCATGATACTGACCATGATACTAACCATGATACTGACATCAATGCAATTGATTATGCAAGGGATAATGAATGGCTAGGTGGTCATTGTTGATAAGTTTCGGACTGGCAACCTTGCGGTTACCATCCGGCCACTCTACCCCTGAGCCACCGCCGCCTAAGCCTCAGATAAACCCAGACATTTTAATTTCCAGGGACGTCGCTCACTCTCTGCTGATTTCTGATCGTCTGCACCATTGTTAAATTGACACACACACACACACACACACACACGCACGCACGCACGCACACACACACACACACACACACACACACACACACACACACACACACACACACACACACACACACACACACACACACACACACACACACACACACACACACACACACACACACACACACACACACACACTCCTCTCTCTCTGTCACTCTAATTAATTAGTCTCATGTCTTGCAGCTGCATGTAGTTTAGTTTCTGCCGGCGAAGCTGCCTATGCCATAAAAAAAAGCATAGGTGAGGCCTGGGCCGTGGCTCAGCGGTCCAGGCACCTTGGCTGGTAATCCAGTCTGGCAGTGTGCCGCGGGTTCGACTCCCGATCCCGACGGCCCTTACTGCATGTCACCCCCCCCCCCCCCCCCATCTCTCTCCCCATTTCCTGTCAGCCTACTGTCTGTCCCTCCATAAAAAATATATGAAATAAAGGCGAAAGCCTAAAAAAATAAACATTATTCAGTTCTAGTCTACCGCCGCCTTGACCAATGACCACCTTGCTAGCCATTTATTCATTATCCCACTTATTACATGGCTACCGGTAAATGAATACATTTACCCGTGCGTGTGTGTGTGTGTGTGTGTGTGTGTACACGTGTGTGTGTGTGTGTGTGTGTGTGTGTGTGTTGCTGTGTGCAGGTAACAGTAAGTCCATAGTGAAGCAGTGCGCCAGCAGGGCCACCTGTCTGGGTGCTGCAGCGGCCGGCGCGGTGGACGAGGACGGGAACGGCAGCACCATCAACTGCTGCAGCAGCAGCAGCTTCTGCAACCACAGTGGAGCCGCCGCGGCTCGCGTCCACGCAGCGCTGTGGCTTCTACCTCTGCTGGGATTACTGCTGCTTTCACACTGAAGACAGTATAAACTGGGTGGCGCCATTGTTATAATAATGCAGTTCCAGGGTTCCAGGTGGTCCCCAGCTAAATGACGGAGAGTTGGTAACCATGAAATAGAACATTATTAGATTTTTAAGTCTCGGGAGCGTAAAATGAAACCAGGTTTCATTTTACGCTCTCAAGAGTTAAACACCTGCATTATTCTACTTCATTTACAAGAAGCCTGCATGTAAAATAATTCTTATTTTGACCAACATCTGCTTTATCTCTCCTATGGTACCACATCAATGCAGCATGGAATTGTGGACAAAGTCTCATCCAACGACAACAAAATGTTCTATAGTTTTGGGTCTATACGAGGCTAAATCTCAGTGCTTACATGCCGAAACAAATAACGGGCATTGATATGAAAATGGTTGAAGACCACTGTTATAACGTTGCTGTCTTGCAAAAACCTTCCACATTCAATATTTGTGTTGTTTTTTCGTGAATTAATGCCAGTTCAAGCGAAGTTCAAGCGAAGCTTGTCGATCTGCTACTTTTGCTACATAATTGGAATCCAAAAAAAGACACCTAACAGAAACCAAATAAATACAATGAAATAATGTGTTGAAATAAATCAAGCATAACTCGTTTTAACACACATGATGATCCGCTGATCTGTTTCCACTACTTATGTCATACGGCTTGACATATGCTCGACAGACAGGATATTATTTTAGGACATGGATATCGTTATTATTTATTTTATTTAAAACCTGATAAGCTGTCGTCAGAAGCAATAAGCTGAGGAACTATGCTGTAGCAGAGTCAGTGTTAGTTAGTTCATATAACATGTGACATCAGTATTGGTGTAGTGGTGAGATAATATTAGCTTTAGCTATATGGTGTGTGTGCTGCAAATGTCAACCTAACGAGGCTGTGGTAAAGAGAGAGAGAGAGAGAGAGAGAGAGAGAGAGAGAGAGAGAGAGAGAGAGAGAGAGAGAGAAATAATAAATAAACATGTCTTTCTGTTATTCCTTGAGTGACATACTGTAAACGTTCGAATGTATCTTTTGCTTTTCATAATGAATACAAAAAATGGGCAATTTAAGGTTGAATGAAGGATTTTTTAAAAGAGTAAAGAATAAAAACTGCATGGTCATACCAAATGGGACCCAATGCCTCCCTTGCTGGGCACTTAGCATCAAGGGTTGGATTTGGGGGGTTAGATCAACTACAAATGATTCCTGAGCGTGGCTGTGGCTCACCGCTCCAAGAGATGGTTAAAATCATGAATGCGGGGAACAACTTCCACATACAGCAATGTATGTGACTTACTGACTTTAACCTTGCCACAGGCCCAAAAGCTCAAGGAATACAGATTAACCTGTGATGTCATATGAGTCTAAATTCAGCTATAGCCAGTTGCCCAAATGTGCTGACCTCATCACCTTTTGATGACGGCTATATGGCCATTTTTGTTTTACTAGTGTTTTTTGTGCGAAACTAATCCTTGGAATGGATTCAGAATCATGAAAACCCCCTAGTGTAAAAGGGGAAAAAAACATAATTATAGTGAGGGGAAAAAGGGGTGGGTGGGGGATTCAGATTTTACGGGGGCCAGTTTCTCACTCATTTCTTATTTTAAACTAGGTGTCAGTAAAAAGGAACATCACAGGTGCAGCATGGTGACTGGGCATATCAAGCTGGTTGTTTTTATTTATTTTTCCAAAAAAGATGTTTTAACTAATTTAATATAAACAAGGTGGAATCAGGGCGGAACAAGATCCTGCTGGTTAGTCAGTCAGGGACCAATCAGAAGGCTGCAGGGTATATATTCGGAAACTGCTTCCTGTTCTGTAAACTGCACTTCCTTCCACTGATGCCTGCATGGTGACTGAGAACAAGCTGTGAACAACTAAGTGGTATGAAAAAAAGACACAGAATTATAATTTATTGTTGATTATATCCATAATACATTCTCTTATTGGAGTCCAGACTGTGATACTGAAGCAAAGAGAATTCAGTCAAGTTTAATGTTGTGAAACCACACTACCAGGGCTGCCAACTTACAGAAAATGGCAAGAGTGAGACTGAGGTAGACACCGCCCAAAGGGCGGCGGCGACGCGTTCGCCGCCGGCGGTGGAAAGATTTTGCCCTTTTTTAATGTCGATTTGGCCCGTTTTAACGTTGATTTGGCCTGTTTTAACGATTTCATATTTAGACTAATCGCTTGTGCTCCCTCTCTGCATAGTGATTGGCATGCGGGGCATTAGTTGGTTGGCACAGTCAACACCACACACACAATATTTATTACCCACTATCAAACTAATATGTGTATGCTATCTTTCCTATTTTTAAAATAGACTGAATAGATTCTCTCAACAGAACAAGGCTGAAAGACAGGAATCACAATAGTGTACCTATTCAAATGCTTTTTTCCGATATTAAAAAGTGAGTACTTTCTGCTCTACAGTGGGGCAAAAGTTAAGTACACACACACACACACACACACACACACACACACACACACACACATGACAAGAGAAAGCATGGCTCAGTTTGTGCATGTTTATTTTGTTCCTTTGGCCTCAAATGAGTTCTGTAAACAAAAACAAAAAAACATGCCTTTAACTCTTTCCAGGCCATGTTTGTTTTCATTATATTCCCCTTCTCCTCCAGGCAATGTGGACATTTGACCAATCTGTCAAAGCCCATATATAATATTATGTGAATATGTCCCAATGTCATGAAATAACTCATATGAAAGTGATAAGTCTCATCTTTCCCCCAAAAAAAGAATTATGTTTGTAGCATGTTCCGTTCTTTAGTTATAGGCAGTTGAATAGGTCATGGTTTCATCAAAATCAGCCCTCTGAAATAATTTGTCTGAGAAAACAGCACTTTTGTGAAAGACACTCTCTCAAGCAGAATACTCACTTGAAACTTTTTTCTTTTTCTATATTGACTTATCTGATATATGTACAGTATTTGTCTTCAAGCAGTTAAAGTAAAAAAAAGTATAAAAAAGTGTTTTTGTTGAATAAATCTTATTTTCACCCCATGAATGAGACTCAAACAGTAACTCCATTTACTCCATCCGGCGGCCCGGTCACAACGAGATCACCCCCGTCCGAAACTAAATAAAACTAAATAAAATTGCACTTACTAGCCTACTCATTATCCTTTGAACACATTTTCGTTTCGGTCTCATGGGAAGCCAATCACCTTCGTCCCCCGCCGGATGTCCCGCCCCCCGCCGGATGTCCCGCTCCCAGCTGATCCGGTGAAATATCTCGTTTTCTTTTTTCTTTTCCTTGCGTGTTGGACTGTTCCTCCTCCTCGTCTGAACTTTCCATCTCTGATCCAGTCTCTGGATTTGGAAGGGCAACCAGGAAGGCATGCATTGTGGTTTGGCCAGGGCCTGGATTACCTGGCGGCCGCTTGCCAGCTCGTCCACGGCCGCACTTCAGCGGGGACTTCCACGGCTCCACGGCGGCGACCAACAGGCTGCCCGCTGGCTCGCTCGTAGCCTGGCATGAGCGTCTCGCCGGCTCGTTTGGGGGTCCGGCCAGGTTTTTTTTGGGGGGGCATTTTAGCCCTGATCGATCGCTGGTGTCTTTGATCTGCTTTTGTCTTGCTATGTGCTGTGGGTCAGTGTGCCCCGCGACGACTCTGGGTCAGACTGGAGTGGAGAATTGTTGCTTTTTTGTGGCTCATGGGAACATTTTTTGGCTCAGCCTGTGTTGTCATGGTGTGATTGAATACTTTAGGGCCTGTCTTTTATCGCAGCGCTACCAAACTTTGTCACAGGGTGGGGGAGAGTGTCTTATAGCGGCTGCAAATATAAAAACAAATCTCGTCCAACCTCGTCCTAGGCGGCATAAAATCAAAAAATAATCTCGTCCGATCTCGCCCTGTGCCCGGAAAGGGTTAACATTCTTCACATTAATAGAGCTGCCTGTTTTACAAAAGTGCTTTAAAGGAGCTGCCTGTTTTACAAAAGTGCTTTAAAGGCGCAGTGAAACGGAAATGGTGAACAACATGAAAATGGTGTTTCAACATGAAACACCCGTCTGAAGTTTCTGAACCAATCAGAGCGTCGCATCCCTTCAGGCGATGGGACGGTAGCTAGGGACGGTAGCTATGCTAGGCGCAACAGCGTGGTGTTGTTTGTTTATAAATCATATGGTCGGCCAGCACAACCAGTTTACTGTTATGTGGCTTATTTCTTCCATATAATGTTTTCAGATACATATTCTAGCGTGATGATTAAGTTGAAAGCGAGTAATACACTGTCTGGTATTCTGTCTGGTATTCTGTAATCAGTAGCACCTGTGATGGACGGACGCGCAAATATGGGAAATTAAACGGGTGAGCTTCATTGTTATTGGCTTTTATCGATGTGTATCTCTACACGTCATCACGCAGCACGTTTTCGTTTTAATAAATAAATAATGCAATCGTTTTTATGGACCTTTGATATAAAAACACACAGAAATGAGAATTTTCAAAAAAAATTGGCATCCATTGTTAGGTATGCCCATATAATGACCACGGATATGGTCTAAAAGTGTGAAAAACGTCTTTTTCACTGCACCTTTAAAGGAATGTTGAATACGGGACAAAGTGCTTGAAATGAATGTGACCAACAGTCACATTCAATGCTACATGTAACTGTTGCAAATACAAATTTGCCACTTGGAGCACACAAATGTAAACAAATAAATTAAATAAAACATTCAAGCAAGACTTTAACAAATATTTAAAACATTAACAAATACATTCAAGACTTATGTGCCATATTGTAAGTGCTTGTGGCCTTCTTTGAAGCCTTGAGGAGCTTTTGGGAGGGCTCCCACTTGAAGCAGGGCTCCAGGTCAGCCATTTTTATGGCCATAATGGACGACAAGGTTCCATCCAGGGCCAAGCTGTTCCTGGTCTTGGTCTTGTTCAACCCCACCACTGAAAACACCCTCTCCGCATCTGCATTGGAGTGGGGTAGAACCAGGACCAGCTTGGCAATGGTGGCGAGCCTCGGGAACATGAATACCCCAGTCACCTTTAAAATTAATTGGCAGTTCATTTTTCAAAGCATTAGCATATGGCTTTAATCAAGTTGTGAACTGTGAATTACTGTGAACATGAGGCAAGAATAATTCTTACCTTGTGTTTTCTGGTTGCCATCTCAGCCCAGAAGCTGCCCATCTCCATCAGATCCCCTGGGTCCTCCTGCTGCAGCGCTGGAATGGTCTGGTAGTCTAAAAACTCATTGGCCAGCTGGTCATGCCCCACTGGCCCATGGTAGGGAAGCAGGTTGGTAATTAAAAAAAAAAGATTATTTTTTTTATCCTCGTTTTTCATAATTTTTTAACATGGGCTATAGCCCATACCGTACGGCATACTATAGCACGCCGTTTTTCATCATTTTTGAGGTTTTGAAAAAAATGAAAAAAAAAAAAAAACGAGGATAGGTTATAGCCCATCGTCTAATAGCCCATATCGTACGGCATACTGTAGCACGCCGTTTTTCATCATTTTTGAGGATTTGAAAAAAATGAAAACAAAAAACAAAAAACATGGGTTATAGCCCATCGTTTTTTGAATTTTTGATTTTTTTTTTTGAATCCTCGTTTTTCATCATTTTTGACCATCCCACTTAGCAATAGCCGGCTATTAGACGTGCGTTTAAAAATGGGATAAAAAACGTCTAAAAATAGACGTCTAAAACACGTCTATTTTTAGACGTGTTTTAGACGTCTATTTTTAGACGTTTTTTATCCCATTTTTAGACGCTCGTCTAATAGCCCATATTGTATGGCATACTGTAGCACAACGTTTTTCATAGTTTTTTAGGATTTGAAAAAAAACAAAAAACATGGGTTATAGCCCATCGTTTTTAGATTAAAAAAAAAAAGAAATTATCCTCGATTTTCATCATTTTTGACCATGGGCTATAGCCCATACCGTACGGCACGGGCATACTATAGCACGCCGTTTTTCATCATTTTTGAGGATTTGAAAAAAAATCAAAAAATTAAAAAACGATGGGCTATAACCCATCGGTTTTTTTTCTTTTTCTTTTTTTTCAAATCCTCAAAAAATTATAAAAAAATTTATCCTCGTTTTTCATCATTTTTTAACATGGGCTATAGCCCATACCGTACGGGCTACCTCATCATTTTTGAGGATTTGAAAAAAATGAAAGAAAAAAAAAACGATAGGTTATAGCCCATCGTCTAATAGCCCATATCGTACGGCATACTGTAGCACGCCGTTTTTCATAATTTTTGAGGATTTGAAAAAAATGAAAACAAAAAACAAAAAACATGGGTTATAGCCCATCGTTTTTTGAATTTTTGAAAAAGAAAAGTTATCCTCGATTTTCATCATTTTTGACCATGGGCTATAGCCCATACCGTACGGCATACTATAGCACGCAGTTTTTCATCATTTTTGAGGTTTTATATTATAGCCCATCGTTTTTTGAATTTTTGAAAAAAAAGAAATCCTCGATTTTCATCATTTCTGACCATACCGTACGGCATACTATAGCACGCCGTTTTTCATCATTTTTGAGGATTTGAAAAAAATGAAAAAAAAACAAACATGGGTTATAGCCCATGGTTTTTTGAATTTTTGATTAAAATAATTATCCTCGTTTTTCATCATTTGTGACCTTAGGCCCATACCGTACGGCATACTATAGCACGCCGTTTTTCATCATGTTTGAGGATTTGAAAAAAATAACGAAAAAAAACGATGGGTTTAAATCGAAAGCGACAGCGACAAAATCGGACAGCGACAAAATCGGAAGGCGACAGCGACAAAATCGGAAAGTGACAGCGACAAAATCGGAAAGCGACAAGCGACAAAATCGAAAGCGACAGCGAAAAAATCGGAAAGCGACAAGCGACAAAATCGAAAGCGACAAGTGACAAAATCGGAAAGCGACAAAATCGAAAGCGACAAAATCGAAAGCGACAAAAGCGACAACGATAAAAGCGACAGCGATAAAATCGGAAAGCGACAGCGACAAAATCGGAAAGCGACAGCGACAAAATCGGAAAGCGACAGCGACAAAATCAGAAAGTGACAGCGACAAAATCGGAAAGCGACAGCGACAAAATCGGAAAGCGACAAGCGACAAAATCGAAAGCGACAGCGACAAAATCGGAAAGCGACAGCGACAAAATCGGAAAGCGACAGCGACAAAATCGGAAAGCGACAGCGACAAAATCGGAAAGCGACAAGCGACAAAATCGAAAGCGACAGCGACAAAATCGGAAAGCGACAGCGACAAAATCGGAAAGCGACAGCGACAAAATCGGAAAGCGACAGTGAACAAATCGGAAAGCGACAAGCGACAAAATCGAAAGCGACAAAATCGGAAGCGACAAAATCGAAAGCGACAAAATCGAAAGCGACAAAAGCGACAGCGACAAAATCGGAAAGCGACAAGCGACAAAATCGAAAGCGACAGCGACAAAATCGGAAAGCGACAGCGACAAAATCGGAAAGCGACAAAATCGGAAAGCGACAGCGACAAAATCGGAAAGCGACAAGCGACAAAATCGAAAGCGACAGCGACAAAATCGGAAAGCGACAAGCGACAAAATCGGAAAGCGACAAGCGACAAAATCGAAAGCGACAAAATCGGAAGCGACAAAATCGAAAGCGACAAAATCGAAAGCGACAAAAGCGACAGCGACAAAATCGGAAAGCGACAAGCGACAAAATCGAAAGCGACAGCGACAAAATCGGAAAGCGACAGCGACAAAATCGGAAAGCGACAAAATCGGAAAGCGACAGCGACAAAATCGGAAAGCGACAAGCGACAAAATCGAAAGCGACAGCGACAAAATCGGAAAGCGACAAGCGACAAAATCGAAAGCGACAAGTGACAAAATCGGAAAGCGACAAAATCGGAAGCGACAAAATCGAAAGCGACAAAATCGAAAGCGACAAAAGCGACAGCGATAAAAGCGACAGCGATAAAATCGTAAAAGCGACAGCGACAAAATCGGAAAGCGACAGCGACAAAATCAGACAGCGACAAAATCGGAAAGCGACAGCGACAAAATCGGAAAGCGACAGCGACAAAATCGGAAAGCGACAAGCGACAAAATCGAAAGCGACAGCGACAAAATCGGAAAGCGACAGCGACAAAATCGGAAAGCGACAGCGACAAAATCGGAAAGCGACAGCGACAAAATCGGAAAGCGACAAGCGACAAAATCGAAAGCGACAGCGACAAAATCGGAAAGCGACAGCGACAAAATCGGAAAGCGACAGCGACAAAATCGGAAAGCGACAGCGACAAAATCGGAAAGCGACAAGCGACAAAATCGAAAGCGACAAAATCTGAAGCGACAAAATCGAAAGCGACAGCGACAAAATCGGAAAGCGACAGCGACAAAATCGGAAAGCGACAGCGACAAAATCGGAAAGCGACAGCGACAAAATCGGAAAGCGACAAGCGACAAAATCGAAAGCGACAAGTGACAAAATCGGAAAGCGACAAAATCGGAAGCGACAAAATCGAAAGCGACAAAATCGAAAGCGACAAGTGACAAAATCGGAAGCGACAAAATCGAAAGCGACAAAAGCGACAGCGATAAAAGCGACAACGATAAAAGCGACAACGATAAAATCGGAAAGCGACAGCGACAAAATCGGAAAGCGACAGCGACAAAATCGGACAGCGACAAAATCGGAAAGCGACAGCGACAAAATCGGAAAGCGACAAGCGACAAAATCGAAAGCGACAAGCGACAAAATCGGAAAGCGACAAAATCGGATGCGACATAATCGAAAGCAACAAAATCGGACAGCAACAAAATCGGAAAGCGACAGCGACAAAATCGGAAAGCGACAAGCGACAAAAGCGACAGCGACAAAATCGGAAAGCGACAAAATCGGAAAGCGACACAATCGAAAGCGACAAGCGACAAAATCGGAAAGCGACAAGCGACAAAATCGAAAGCGACAAAATCGAAAGCGACAAAAGCGACAGCGACAAAATCGGAAAGCGACAGCGACAAAATCGGAAAGCGACAGCGACAAAATCGGAAAGCGACAAGCGACAAAATCGACAAAAAATTATCCTCGTTTTTCATCATTTGTGACCTTAGGCCCATACCGTACGGCATACTATATACTATTTTGAAAAAAATGGAAAAAAAAGAAAACAATGGGTTATAGCCCATCGTTTTTAGAATTTTAGAATTTTTTTTTAATCCTCGTTTTTCATCATTTTTGAACAAATCAAAAAACGATGGGTTATAACCCATCGTTTTTTTTTTTCATTTTTTTCAAATCCTCAAAAATGATTAAAAGCGGCGTGCTATATGCCGTACGGTAGCCTATGGGCTATTAGACGAGCGTCTAAAAATGGGATAAAAACGTCTAAAAATAGACGTGTTTTAGATGTCTATTTTTAGATGTTTTTTTATCCCATTTTTGACCATGGGCTATAGCCCATACCGTACGGCATACTATAGCACGCCGTTTTTCATCATTTTTGAGGATTTGAAAAAAAATCTAAAAATCTAAAAACGATGGGCTATAACCCATCGGTTATTTTTTTCTTCATTTTTTTCAAATCCTCAAAAATGATTAAGAACGGCGTGCTATAGTATGCCGTACGGTATGGGCTATTAGACGAGCGTCTGAAAATGGGATAAAAATGTCTAAAAATAGACGTCTAAAACACGTCTAAAAATAGACGTGTTTTAGACGTCTATTTTTAGACGTTTTTTATCCCATTTTTGACAATGGGCTATAGCCCATACCGTACGGCATACTATAGCACGCCGTTTTTCATCATTTTTGAGGATTTGAAAAAAAATCAAAAAATCAAAAAACGATGGGCTATAACCCATCGGTTTTCTTTTTTCTTCATTTTTTTCAAATCCTCAAAAATGATTAAGAACGGCGTGCTATAGTATGCCGTACGGTATGGGCTATTAGACGAGCGTCTAAAAATGGGATAAAAACGTCTAAAAATAGACGTCTAAAACACGTCTAAAAATAGACGTGTTTTAGACGTCTATTTTTAGACGTTTTTTATCCCAATTTTGACCATGGGCTATAGCCCATACCGTACGGCATACTATAGCACGCCGTTTTTCATCATTTTTGAGGATTTGAAAAAAAAATCAAAAAACGATGGGTTATAACCCATCGTTTTTTTTTTTCATTTTTTTCAAATCCTCAAAAATGATTAAAAACGGCGTGCTATATGCCGTACGGTATGGGCTATTAGACGAGCGTCTAAAAATGGGATAAAAACGTCTAAAAATAGACGTCTAAAACACGTCTAAAAATGTACGTGTTTTAGACGTCTATTTTTTGACGTTTTTTATCCCATTTTTGACCATGGGCTATAGCCCATACCGTACGGCATACTATAGCATGCCGTTTTTCATCATTTTTGAGGATTTGAAAAAAAATCAAAAAATCTTAAAATTTATGGGCTATAGCCCATACCGTACGGCATACTATAGCACGCCGTTTTTCATCATTTTTGAGGATTTGAAAAAAAACATCAAAAAATCAAAAAACGATGGGCTATAACCCATCGGTTTTTTTCTTTTTCATTTTTTTCAAATCCTCAAAAATGATTAAAAACGGCGTGTTTTAGACGTCTATTTTTAGACGTTTTTTATCCCATTTTTGACCATGGGCTATAGCCCATACCGTACGGCATACTATAGCACGCCGTTTTTCATCATTTTTGAGGATTTGAAAAAAAAATCAAAAAACGATGGGTTATAACCCATCGGTTTTTTTTTTTCATTTTTTTCAAATCCTCAAAAATGATTAAAAACGGCGTGCTATAGTATGCCGTACGGTATGGGCTATTAGACGAGCGTCTAAAAATGGGATAAAAACGTCTAAAAATAGACGTCTAAAACACGTCTAAAAATAGACGTGTTTTAGACATCTATTTTTAGACGTTTTTTATCCCATTTTTGACCATGGGCTATAAAAATCAAAAAACGATGGGTTATAACCCATCGTTTTTTTTTTTTTCATTTTTTTCAAATCCTCAAAAATGATTAAAAACGGCGTGCTATATGCCGTACGGTATGGGCTATTAGACGAGCGTCTAAAAATGGGATAAAAACGTCTAAAAATAGACGTGTTTTAGACGTCTATTTTTAGATGTTTTTTTATCCCATTTTTGACCATGGGCTATAGCCCATACCGTACGGCATACTATAGCACGCCGTTTTTCATCATTTTTGAGGATTTGAAAATAAAAATCTAAAAATCTAAAAACGATGGGCTATAACCCATCGGTTTTCTTTTTTCTTCATTTTTTTCAAATCCTCAAAAATGATTAAGAACGGCGTGCTATAGTATGCCGTACGGTATGGGCTATTAGACAAGCGTCTAAAAATGGGATAAAAATGTCTTAAAATAGACGTCTAAAACACGTCTAAAAATTGACGTGTTTTAGACGTCTATTTTTAGACGTTTTTTATCCCATTTTTGACCATGGGCTATAGCCCATACCGTACGGCATACTATAGCATGCCGTTTTTCATCATTTTTGAGGATTTGAAAAAAAATCAAAAAATCTTAAAATTTATGGGCTATAACCCATCTTTTTTTTTTCTTTTTTTTTTTTTTTTCAAATCCTCAAAAATGATTAAAAACGGCGTGCTATAGTATGCCATACGGTATGGGCTATTAGACGAGCGTCTAAAAATGGGATAAAAACGTCAAAAAATAGACGTCTAAAACACGTCTAAAAATAGACGTGTTTTAGACGTCTATTTTTAGACGTTTTTTATCCCATTTTTGACCATGGGCTATAGCCCATACCGTACGGCATACTATAGCACGCCGTTTTTCATCATTTTTGAGGATTTGAAAGAAAACATCAAAAAATCAAAAAACGATGGGCTATAACCCATCGTTTTTTTTCTTTTTCATTTTTTTCAAATCCTCAAAAATGATTAAAAACGGCGTGCTATATGCCGTACGGTATGGGCTATTAGACGAGCGTCTAAAAATGGGATAAAAACGTCTAAAAATAGACGTCTAAAACACGTCTAAAAATGTACGTGTTTTAGACGTCTATTTTTTGACGTTTTTTATCCCATTTTTGACCATGGGCTATAGCCCATACCGTACGGCATACTATAGCACGCCGTTTTTCATCATTTTTGAGGATTTGAAAAAAAAATCAAAAAACGATGGGTTATAACCCATCGTTTTTTTTTTTCATTTTTTTCAAATCCTCAAAAATGATTAAAAACGGCGTGCTATATGCCGTACGGTATGGGCTATTAGACGAGCGTCTAAAAATGGGATAAAAACGTCTAAAAATAGACGTCTAAAACACGTCTAAAAATGTACGTGTTTTAGACGTCTATTTTTTGACGTTTTTTATCACATTTTTGACCATGGGCTATAGCCCATACCGTACGGCATACTATAGCATGCCGTTTTTCATCATTTTTGAGGATTTGAAAAAAAATCAAAAAATCTTAAAATTTATGGGCTATAGCCCATACCGTACGGCATACTATAGCACGCCGTTTTTCATCATTTTTGAGGATTTGAAAAAAAACATCAAAAAATCAAAAAACGATGGGCTATAACCCATCGGTTTTTTTCTTTTTCATTTTTTTCAAATCCTCAAAAATGATTAAAAACGGCGTGTTTTAGACGTCTATTTTTAGACGTTTTTTATCCCATTTTTGACCATGGGCTATAGCCCATACCGTACGGCATACTATAGCACGCCGTTTTTCATCATTTTTGAGGATTTGAAAAAAAAATCAAAAAACGATGGGTTATAACCCATCGGTTTTTTTTTTTCATTTTTTTCAAATCCTCAAAAATGATTAAAAACGGCGTGCTATAGTATGCCGTACGGTATGGGCTATTAGACGAGCGTCTAAAAATGGGATAAAAACGTCTAAAAATAGACGTCTAAAACACGTCTAAAAATAGACGTGTTTTAGACATCTATTTTTAGACGTTTTTTATCCCATTTTTGACCATGGGCTATAAAAATAAAAAAACGATGGGTTATAACCCATCGTTTTTTTTTTTTTCATTTTTTTCAAATCCTCAAAAATGATTAAAAACGGCGTGCTATATGCCGTACGGTATGGGCTATTAGACGAGCGTCTAAAAATGGGATAAAAACGTCTAAAAATAGACGTGTTTTAGACGTCTATTTTTAGATGTTTTTTTATCCCATTTTTGACCATGGGCTATAGCCCATACCGTACGGCATACTATAGCACGCCGTTTTTCATCATTTTTGAGGATTTGAAAATAAAAATCTAAAAATCTAAAAACGATGGGCTATAACCCATCGGTTTTCTTTTTTCTTCATTTTTTTCAAATCCTCAAAAATGATTAAGAACGGCGTGCTATAGTATGCCGTACGGTATGGGCTATTAGACAAGCGTCTAAAAATGGGATAAAAATGTCTTAAAATAGACGTCTAAAACACGTCTAAAAATTGACGTGTTTTAGACGTCTATTTTTAGACGTTTTTTATCCCATTTTTGACCATGGGCTATAGCCCATACCGTACGGCATACTATAGCATGCCGTTTTTCATCATTTTTGAGGATTTGAAAAAAAATCAAAAAATCTTAAAATTTATGGGCTATAACCCATCTTTTTTTTTTTTTTTTTTTTTTTTTCAAATCCTCAAAAATGATTAAAAACGGCGTGCTATAGTATGCCATACGGTATGGGCTATTAGACGAGCGTCTAAAAATGGGATAAAAACGTCAAAAAATAGACGTCTAAAACACGTCTAAAAATAGACGTGTTTTAGACGTCTATTTTTAGACGTTTTTTATCCCATTTTTGACCATGGGCTATAGCCCATACCGTACGGCATACTATAGCACGCCGTTTTTCATCATTTTTGAGGATTTGAAAGAAAACATAAAAAAATCAAAAAACGATGGGCTATAACCCATCGTTTTTTTTCTTTTTCATTTTTTTCAAATCCTCAAAAATGATTAAAAACGGCGTGCTATATGCCGTACGGTATGGGCTATTAGACGAGCGTCTAAAAATGGGATAAAAACGTCTAAAAATAGACGTCTAAAACACGTCTAAAAATGTACGTGTTTTAGACGTCTATTTTTTGACGTTTTTTATCCCATTTTTGACCATGGGCTATAGCCCATACCGTACGGCATACTATAGCATGCCGTTTTTCATCATTTTTGAGGATTTGAAAAAAAATCAAAAAATCTTAAAATTTATGGGCTATAGCCCATACCGTACGGCATACTATAGCACGCCGTTTTTCATCATTTTTGAGGATTTGAAAAAAAACATCAAAAAATCAAAAAACGATGGGCTATAACCCATCGGTTTTTTTCTTTTTCATTTTTTTCAAATCCTCAAAAATGATTAAAAACGGCGTGTTTTAGACGTCTATTTTTAGACGTTTTTTATCCCATTTTTGACCATGGGCTATAGCCCATACCGTACGGCATACTATAGCACGCCGTTTTTCATCATTTTTGAGGATTTGAAAAAAAAATCAAAAAACGATGGGTTATAACCCATCGTTTTTTTTTTTCCATTTTTTTCAAATCCTCAAAAATGATTAAAAACGGCGCGCTATAGTATGCCGTACGGTATGGGCTATTAGACGAGCGTCTAAAAATGGGATAAAAACGTCTAAAAATAGACGTCTAAAACACGTCTAAAAATAGACGTGTTTTAGACATCTATTTTTAGACGTTTTTTATCCCATTTTTGACCATGGGCTATAAAAATCAAAAAACGATGGGTTATAACCCATCGTTTTTTTTTTTTTTCATTTTTTTCAAATCCTCAAAAATGATTAAAAACGGCGTGCTATATGCCGTACGGTATGGGCTATTAGACGAGCGTCTAAAAATGGGATAAAAACGTCTAAAAATAGACGTGTTTTAGACGTCTATTTTTAGATGTTTTTTTATCCCATTTTTGACCATGGGCTATAGCCCATACCGTACGGCATACTATAGCATGCCGTTTTTCATCATTTTTGAGGATTTGAAAAAAAATCAAAAAATCTTAAAATGTATGGGCTATAACCCATCTTTTTTTTTTTTTTTTTTTTTTTTTTCAAATCCTCAAAAATGATTAAAAACGGCGTGCTATAGTATGCCGTACGGTATGGGCTATTAGACGAGCGTCTAAAAATGGGATAAAAACGTCAAAAAATAGACGTCTAAAACACGTCTAAAAATAGACGTGTTTTAGACGTCTATTTTTAGACGTTTTTTATCCCATTTTTGACCATGGGCTATAGCCCATACCGTACGGCATACTATAGCACGCCGTTTTTCATCATTTTTGAGGATTTGAAAGAAAACATAAAAAAATCAAAAAACGATGGGCTATAACCCATCGTTTTTTTTCTTTTTCATTTTTTTCAAATCCTCAAAAATGATTAAGAACGGCGTGCTATAGTATGCCGTACGGTATGGGCTATTAGACGAGCGTCTAAAAATGGGATAAAAACGTCTAAAAATAGACGTCTAAAACACGTCTAAAAATAGACGTGTTTTAGACGTCTATTTTTAGACGTTTTTTATCCCATTTTTGACCATGGGCTATAGCCCATACCGTACGGCATACTATAGCACGCCGTTTTTCATCATTTTTGAGGATTTGAAAAAAAACATCAAAAAATCAAAAAACGATGGGCTATAACCCATGTTTTTTTTTCTTTTTCATTTTTTTCAAATCCTCAAAAATGATTAAGAACGGCGTGCTATAGTATGCCGTACGGTATGGGCTATTAGACGAGCGTCTAAAAATGGGATAAAAACGTCTAAAAATAGACGTCTAAAACACGTCTAAAAATAGACGTGTTTTAGACGTCTATTTTTAGACGTTTTTTATCCCATTTTTGACCATGGGCTATAGCCCATACCGTACGGCATACTATAGCACGCCGTTTTTCATCATTTTTGAGGATTTGAAAAAAATTCAAAAA
>NC_139698.1:18571747-18631747 GCF_964188405.1 Protomyctophum parallelum | reverse complement strand
TCACTTTGCTTGTCCCCGTGGATTGGAAATAGGATTTAAAAGGCTATCTGATGGTAGCGTGGATTACAGCACAGTTGTGTGCAATTATTCAATAAAGAATTATTACCCCTATTACTACAAAAACAATGTTTTATTGCTTAAACTTATGTATTCACTATTCATTGATTCACTAGTATACCAAAATCCATTTGAAAAAATTGCTTTCTCACTGTTCTCGGGTCAAATAATGATATGCGATTAAAATGCGATTAATCTAGATTAATTAATCGAAAAGCCTCTGATTAATTAGATTAATTTTTTTAATCGAGTCCCAGCTCTAGTTTTTATCCCATTTTTAGACGCTCGTCTAATAGCCCATACCGTACGGCATACTATAGCACGCCGTTCTTAATCATTTTTGAGGATTTGAAAAAAATGAAGAAAAAAGAAAACCGATGGGTTATAGCCCATCGTTTTTAGATTTTTAGATTTTTATTTTCAAATCCTCAAAAATGATGAAAAACGGCGTGCTATAGTATGCCGTACGGTATTGGCTATAGCCCATGTTCACAAATGATGAAAAACAAGGTTAAAAAAAATATCAAAAATTCAAAAAACGATGGGCTATAACCCATGTTTTTTGAATTTTTCATTTTTTTCAAATCCTCAAAAATGATGAAAAACGGCGTGCTATAGTATGCCATACGGTATGGGCTATAGCCCATGTTCACAAATGATGAAAAACAAGGTTAAAAAAAATATCAAAAATTCAAAAAACGATGGGCTATAACCCATGTTTTTTGAATTTTGAATTTTTTTCAAATCCTCAAAAATGATGAAAAACTGCGTGCTATAGTATGCCGTACGGTATGAGCTATAGCCCATGTTCACAAATGATAAAAAACAAGGTTAAAAAAAAAAAAAAAAAATCAAAAAAAACGATGGGCTATAACCCATGTTTTTTGAATTTTTCATTTTTTTCAAATCCTCAAAAATGATGAAAAACGGCGTGCTATAGTATGCCGTACGGTATTGGCTATAGCCCATGTTCACAAATGATGAAAAACAAGGTTAAAAAAAATATCAAAAATTCAAAAAACGATGGGCTATAACCCATGTTTTTTGAATTTTTCATTTTTTTCAAATCCTCAAAAATGATGAAAAACGGCGTGCTATAGTATGCCGTACGGTATGGGCTATAGCCCATGTTCACAAATGATGAAAAACAAGGTTAAAAAAAATATCAAAAATTCAAAAAACGATGGGCTATGACCCATGTTTTTTGAATTTTTAATTTTTTTCAAATCCTCAAAAATGATGAAAAACGGCGTGCTATAGTATGCCATACGGTATGGGCTATAGCCCATGTTCACAAATGATGAAAAACAAGGTTAAAAAAAATATCAAAAATTCAAAAAACGATGGGCTATAACCCATGTTTTTTGAATTTTTAATTTTTTTAAAATCTTCAAAAATGATGAAAAACGGCGTGCTATAGTATGCCGTACGGTATGGGCTCTAGCCCATGTTCACAAATGATGAAAAACAAGGTTAAAAAATATATCAAAAATTCAAAAAACGATGGGCTATAACCCATGTTTTTTGAATTTTGAATTTTTTTTAAATCCTCAAAAATGATGAAAAACGGCGTGCTATAGTATGCCGTACGGTATGGGCTATAGCCCATGTTCACAAATGATGAAAAACAAGGTTAAAAAAAATATCAAAAATTCAAAAAACGATGGGCTATAACCCATGTTTTTTTAATTTTTCATTTTTTTTTAATCCTCAAAAATGATGAAAAACGGCGTGCTATAGTATGCCGTACGGTATGGGCTATAGCCCATGTTCACAAATGATGAAAAACAAGGTTAAAAAAAATATCAAAAATTAAAAAAACGATGGGCTATAACCCATGTTTTTTTAATTTTTAATTTTTTTCAAATCCTCAAAAATGATGAAAAATGCGTGCTATAGTATGCCATACGGTATGGGCTATAGCCCATGTTCACAAATGATGAAAAACAAGGTTAAAAAAAATATCAAAAATTCAAAAAACGATGGGTTATAACCCATGTTTTTTGAATTTTTCATTTTTTTCAAATCCTCAAAAATGATGAAAAACGGCGTGCTATAGTATGCCGTACGGTATGGGCTATAGCCCAAGTTCACAAATGATGAAAAACAAGGTTAAAAAAAATATCAAAAATTCAAAAAACGATGGGCTATAACCCATGTTTTTTGATTTTTTTTTCAAATCCTCAAAAATTATGAAAAACGGCGTGCTATAGTATGCCGTACGGTATGGGCTATAGCCCATGTTCACAAATGATGAAAAACAAGGTTAAAAAAAATATCAAAAATTCAAAAAACGATGGGCTATAACCCATGTTTTTTGAATTTTTCATTTTTTTTAAATCCTCAAAAATGATGAAAAACGGCGTGCTATAGTATGCCGTACGGTATGGGCTATAGCCCATGTTCACAAATGATGAAAAACAAGGTTAAAAAAAATATCAAAAATTCAAAAAACGATGGGCTATAACCCATGTTTTTTGATTTTTTTTTTTTTTTTTTCAAATCCTCAAAAATTATGAAAAACGGCGTGCTATAGTATGCCGTACGGTATGGGCTATAGCCCATGTTCACAAATGATGAAAAACAAGGTTAAAAAAAATATCAAAAATTCAAAAAACGATGGGCAATAACCCATGTTTTTTGAATTTTTCATTTTTTTTTAATCCTCAAAAATGATGAAAAACGGCGTGCTATAGTATGCCGTACGGTATGGGCTATAGCCCATGTTCACAAATGATGAAAAACAAGGTTAAAAAAAATATCAAAAATTAAAAAAACGATGGGCTATAACCCATGTTTTTTTTAATTTTTCATTTTTTTCAAATCCTCAAAAATGATGAAAAATGCGTGCTATAGTATGCCATACGGTATGGGCTATAGCCCATGTTCACAAATGATGAAAAACAAGGTTAAAAAAAAAATCAAAAATTAAAAAAACGATGGGCTATAACCCATGTTTTTTCAAATTTTCATTTTTTTCAAATCCTCAAAAATTATGAAAAACGGCGTGCTTTAGTATGCCGTACGGTATGGGCTATAGCCCATGTTCACAAATGATGAAAAACAAGGTTAAAAAAAATAAAAAAAATTCAAAAAACGATGGGCTATAACCCATGTTTTTTGAATTTTTCTATTTTTTTTTAATCCTCAAAAATGATGAAAAACGGCGTGCTATATTATGCCGTACGGTATGGGCTATAGCCCATGTTCACAAACGATGAAAAACAAGGTTAAAATAAATATCAAAAATTCAAAAAACGATGGGCTATAACCCATGTTTTTTGAATTTTTCATTTTTTTTTAATCCTCAAAAATGATGAAAAACGGCGTGCTATAGTATGCCGTACGGTATGGGCTATAGCCCATGTTCACAAATGATGAAAAACAAGGTTAAAAAAAATATCAAAAATTCAAAAAACGATGGGCTATAACCCATGTTTTTTGAATTTTTAATTTTTTTCAAATCCTCAAAAATGATGAAAAACGGCGTGCTATAGTATGCCATACGGTATGGGCTATAGCCCATGTTCACAAATGATGAAAAACAAGGTTAAAAAAAATATCAAAAATTCAAAAAACGATGGGCTATAACCCATGTTTTTTGAATTTTTAATTTTTTTCAAATCTTCAAAAATGATGAAAAACGGCGTGCTATAGTATGCCGTACGGTATGGGCTCTAGCCCATGTTCACAAATGATGAAAAACAAGGTTAAAAAATATATCAAAAATTCAAAAAACGATGGGCTATAACCCATGTTTTTTGAATTTTGAATTTTTTTTAAATCCTCAAAAATGATGAAAAACGGCGTGCTATAGTATGCCGTACGGTATGGGCTATAGCCCATGTTCACAAATGATGAAAAACAAGGTTAAAAAAAATATCAAAAATTCAAAAAACTATGGGCTATAACCCATGTTTTTTGAATTTTTCATTTTTTTTTAATCCTCAAAAATGATGAAAAACGGCGTGCTATAGTATGCCGTACGGTATGGGCTATAGCCCATGTTCACAAATGATGAAAAACAAGGTTAAAAAAAATATCAAAAATTAAAAAAACGATGGGCTATAACCCATGTTTTTTTAATTTTTAATTTTTTTCAAATCCTCAAAAATGATGAAAAATGCGTGCTATAGTATGCCATACGGTATGGGCTATAGCCCATGTTCACAAATGATGAAAAACAAGGTTAAAAAAAATATCAAAAATTCAAAAAACGATGGGTTATAACCCATGTTTTTTGAATTTTTCATTTTTTTCAAATCCTCAAAAATGATGAAAAACGGCGTGCTATAGTATGCCGTACGGTATGGGCTATAGCCCAAGTTCACAAATGATGAAAAACAAGGTTAAAAAAAATATCAAAAATTCAAAAAACGATGGGCTATAACCCATGTTTTTTGATTTTTTTTTCAAATCCTCAAAAATTATGAAAAACGGCGTGCTATAGTATGCCGTACGGTATGGGCTATAGCCCATGTTCACAAATGATGAAAAACAAGGTTAAAAAAAATATCAAAAATTCAAAAAACGATGGGCTATAACCCATGTTTTTTGAATTTTTCATTTTTTTTAAATCCTCAAAAATGATGAAAAACGGCGTGCTATAGTATGCCGTACGGTATGGGCTATAGCCCATGTTCACAAATGATGAAAAACAAGGTTAAAAAAAATATCAAAAATTCAAAAAACGATGGGCTATAACCCATGTTTTTTGATTTTTTTTTTTTTTTTCAAATCCTCAAAAATTATGAAAAACGGCGTGCTATAGTATGCCGTACGGTATGGGCTATAGCCCATGTTCACAAATGATGAAAAACAAGGTTAAAAAAAATATCAAAAATTCAAAAAACGATGGGCAATAACCCATGTTTTTTGAATTTTTCATTTTTTTTTAATCCTCAAAAATGATGAAAAACGGCGTGCTATAGTATGCCGTACGGTATGGGCTATAGCCCATGTTCACAAATGATGAAAAACAAGGTTAAAAAAAATATCAAAAATTAAAAAAACGATGGGCTATAACCCATGTTTTTTTTAATTTTTCATTTTTTTCAAATCCTCAAAAATGATGAAAAATGCGTGCTATAGTATGCCATACGGTATGGGCTATAGCCCATGTTCACAAATGATGAAAAACAAGGTTAAAAAAAAAATCAAAAATTCAAAAAACGATGGGCTATAACCCATGTTTTTTCAAATTTTCATTTTTTTCAAATCCTCAAAAATTATGAAAAACGGCGTGCTTTAGTATGCCGTACGGTATGGGCTATAGCCCATGTTCACAAATGATGAAAAACAAGGTTAAAAAAAATAAAAAAAAATCAAAAAACGATGGGCTATAACCCATGTTTTTTGAATTTTTCTATTTTTTTTTAATCCTCAAAAATGATGAAAAACGGCGTGCTATATTATGCCGTACGGTATGGGCTATAGCCCATGTTCACAAACGATGAAAAACAAGGTTAAAATAAATATCAAAAATTCAAAAAACGATGGGCTATAACCCATGTTTTTTGAATTTTTCATTTTTTTTTAATCCTCAAAAATGATGAAAAACGGCGTGCTATAGTATGCCGTACGGTATGGGCTATAGCCCATGTTCACAAATGATGAAAAACAAGGTTAAAAAAAATATCAAAAATTAAAAAAACGATGGGCTATAACCCATGTTTTTTTAATTTTTCATTTTTTTCAAATCCTCAAAAATGATGAAAAACGCGTGCTATAGTATGCCATACGGTATGGGCTATAGCCCATGTTCACAAATGATGAAAAACAAGGTTAAAAAAAATATCAAAAATTCTAAAAACGATGGGCTATAACCCATGTTTTTTGAATTTTTCATTTTTTTCAAATCCTCAAAAATGATGAAAAACGGCGTGCTATAGTATGCCGTACGGTATGGGCTATAGCCCATGTTCACAAATGATGAAAAACAAGGTTAAAAAAAAAATCAAAAATTCAAAAAACGATGGGCTATAACCCATGTTTTTTTAATTTTTCTATTTTTTTTTAATCCTCAAAAATGATGAAAAACGGCGTGCTATAGTATGCCGTACGGTATGGGCTATAGCCCATGTTCACAAATGATGAAAAACAAGGTTAAAAAAAATATCAAAAATTAAAGAAACGATGGGCTATAACCCATGTTTTTTGAAATTTTCATCTTTTTCAAATCCTCAAAAATGATGAAAAACGGCGTGCTATAGTATGCCATACGGTAGGCCTATGGGCTATAGCCCATGTTCACAAATGATGAAAAACAAGGTTAAAAAAATATCAAAAATTCAAAAAACGATGGGCTATAACCCATGTTTTTTCAATTTTTCATTTTTTTCAAATCCTCAAAAATGAAGAAAAACGGCGTGTTATAGTATGCCGTACGGTATGGGCTATAGCCCATGTTCACAAATGATGAAAAACAAGGTTAAAAAAAATATCAAAAATTCAAAAAACGATGGGCTATAACCCATGTTTTTTTTGTTTTTAGTTTTTTTTTCAAATCCTCAAAAATTATGAAAAACGGCGTGCTATAGTATGCCGTACGGTATGGGCTATAGCCCATGTTCACAAATGATGAAAAACAAGGTTAAAAAAAATATCAAAAATTCAAAAAACGATGGGCTATAACCCATGTTTTTTTAATTTTTAATTTTTTTTTAATCCTCAAAAATGATGAAAAACGGCGTGCTATAGTATGCCGTACGGTATGGGCTATAGCCCATGTTCACAAATGATGAAAAACAAGGTTAAAAAAAATATCAAAAATTAAAAAAACGATGGGCTATAACCCATGTTTTTTTAATTTTTCATTTTTTTCAAATCCTCAAAAATGATAAAAAACGCGTGCTATAGTATGCCATACGGTATGGGCTATAGCCCATGTTCACAAATGATGAAAAACAAGGTTAAAAGAAATATCAAAAATTCAAAAAACGATGGGCTATAACCCATGTTTTTTGAATTTTTCATTTTTTTCAAATCCTCAAAAATGATGAAAAACGGCGTGCTATAGTATGCCGTACGGTATGGTCTATACCCCATGTTCACAAATGATGAAAAACAAGGTTAAAAAAAATATCAAAAATTCAAAAAACGATGGGCTATAACCCATGTTTTTTCAATTTTTCATTTTTTTCAAATCCTCAAAAATTATGAAAAACGGCGTGCTATAGTATGCCGTACGGTATGGGCTATAGCCCATGTTCACAAATGATGAAAAACAAGGTTAAAAAAAAAATCAAAAATTCAAAAAACGATGGGCTATAACCCATGTTTTTTGAATTTTTCTATTTTTTTTTAATCCTCAAAAATGATGAAAAACGGCGTGCTATAGTATGCCGTACGGTATGGGCTATAGCCCATGTTCACAAATGATGAAAAACAAGGTTAAAAAAAATATCAAAAATTAAAGAAACGATGGGCTATAACCCATGTTTTTTGAATTTTTCATTTTTTTCAAATCCTCAAAAATGATGAAAAACGGCGTGCTATAGTATGCCATATGGTATGGGCTATAGCCCATGTTCACAAATTATGAAAAACAAGGTTAAAAAAAATATCAAAAATATAAAAAACGATGGGCTATAACCCATGTTTTTTCAATTTTTCATTTTTTTCAAATCCTCAAAAATGAAGAAAAACGGCGTGTTATAGTATGCCGTACGGTATGGGCTATAGCCCATGTTCACAAATGATGAAAAACAAGGTTAAAAAAAATATCAAAAATTCAAAAAACGATGGGCTATAACCCATGTTTTTTGATTTTTTATTTTTTTTCAAATCCTCAAAAATGATGAAAAACGGCGTGCTATAGTATGCCGTACGGTATGGGCTATAGCCCATGTTCACAAATGATGAAAAACAAGGTTAAAAAAAATATCAAAAATTCAAAAAACGATGGGCTATAACCCATGTTTTTTGAATTTTTCATTTTTTTCAAATCCTCAAAAATGATGAAAAACGCGTGCTATAGTATGCCATACGGTATGGGCTATAGCCCATGTTCACAAATGATGAAAAACAAGGTTAAAAAAAAATCAAAAATTCAAAAAACGATGGGCTATAACCCATGTTTTTTGAATTTTTCTATTTTTTTTTAATCCTCAAAAATGATGAAAAACGGCGTGCTATAGTATGCCGTACGGTATGGGCTATAGCCCATGTTCACAAATGATGAAAAACAAGGTTAAAAAAAATATCAAAAATTAAAGAAACGATGGGCTATAACCCATGTTTTTTGAAATTTTCATCTTTTTCAAATCCTCAAAAATGATGAAAAACGGCGTGCTATAGTATGCCATACGGTATGGGCTATAGCCCATGTTCACAAATGATGAAAAACAAGGTTAAAAAAAATATCAAAAATTCAAAAAACGATGGGCTATAACCCATGTTTTTTCAATTTTTCATTTTTTTCAAATCCTCAAAAATGAAGAAAAACGGCGTGTTATAGTATGCCGTACGGTATGGGCTATAGCCCATGTTCACAAATGATGAAAAACAAGGTTAAAAAAAATATCAAAAATTAAAAAAAACGATGGGCTATAACCCATGTTTTTTTAATTTTTCATTTTTTTCAAATCCTCAAAAATGATGAAAAACGCGTGCTATAGTATGCCATACGGTATGGGCTATAGCCCATGTTCACAAATGATGAAAAACAAGGTTAAAAGAAATATCAAAAATTCAAAAAACGATGGGCTATAACCCATGTTTTTTGAATTTTTCATTTTTTTCAAATCCTCAAAAATGATGAAAAACGGCGTGCTATAGTATGCCGTACGGTATGGGCTATAGCCCATGTTCACAAATGATGAAAAACAAGGTTAAAAAAAATATCAAAAATTCAAAAAACTATGGGCTATAACCCATGTTTTTTGAATTTTTCATTTTTTTTTAATCCTCAAAAATGATGAAAAACGGCGTGCTATAGTATGCCGTACGGTATGGGCTATAGCCCATGTTCACAAATGATGAAAAACAAGGTTAAAAAAAATATCAAAAATTAAAAAAACGATGGGCTATAACCCATGTTTTTTTAATTTTTAATTTTTTTCAAATCCTCAAAAATGATGAAAAATGCGTGCTATAGTATGCCATACGGTATGGGCTATAGCCCATGTTCACAAATGATGAAAAACAAGGTTAAAAAAAATATCAAAAATTCAAAAAACGATGGGTTATAACCCATGTTTTTTTAATTTTTCTCAAATCCTCAAAAATGATGAAAAACGGCGTGCTATAGTATGCCGTACGGTATGGGCTATAGCCCAAGTTCACAAATGATGAAAAACAAGGTTAAAAAAAATATCAAAAATTCAAAAAACGATGGGCTATAACCCATGTTTTTTGATTTTTTTTTCAAATCCTCAAAAATTATGAAAAACGGCGTGCTATAGTATGCCGTACGGTATGGGCTATAGCCCATGTTCACAAATGATGAAAAACAAGGTTAAAAAAAATATCAAAAATTCAAAAAACGATGGGCTATAACCCATGTTTTTTGAATTTTTCATTTTTTTTAAATCCTCAAAAATGATGAAAAACGGCGTGCTATAGTATGCCGTACGGTATGGGCTATAGCCCATGTTCACAAATGATGAAAAACAAGGTTAAAAAAAATATCAAAAATTCAAAAAACGATGGGCTATAACCCATGTTTTTTGATTTTTTTTTTTTTTTTCAAATCCTCAAAAATTATGAAAAACGGCGTGCTATAGTATGCCGTACGGTATGGGCTATAGCCCATGTTCACAAATGATGAAAAACAAGGTTAAAAAAAATATCAAAAATTCAAAAAACGATGGGCAATAACCCATGTTTTTTGAATTTTTCATTTTTTTTTAATCCTCAAAAATGATGAAAAACGGCGTGCTATAGTATGCCGTACGGTATGGGCTATAGCCCATGTTCACAAATGATGAAAAACAAGGTTAAAAAAAATATCAAAAATTAAAAAAACGATGGGCTATAACCCATGTTTTTTTTAATTTTTCATTTTTTTCAAATCCTCAAAAATGATGAAAAATGCGTGCTATAGTATGCCATACGGTATGGGCTATAGCCCATGTTCACAAATGATGAAAAACAAGGTTAAAAAAAAAATCAAAAATTCAAAAAACGATGGGCTATAACCCATGTTTTTTCAAATTTTCATTTTTTTCAAATCCTCAAAAATTATGAAAAACGGCGTGCTTTAGTATGCCGTACGGTATGGGCTATAGCCCATGTTCACAAATGATGAAAAACAAGGTTAAAAAAAATAAAAAAAAATCAAAAAACGATGGGCTATAACCCATGTTTTTTGAATTTTTCTATTTTTTTTTAATCCTCAAAAATGATGAAAAACGGCGTGCTATATTATGCCGTACGGTATGGGCTATAGCCCATGTTCACAAACGATGAAAAACAAGGTTAAAATAAATATCAAAAATTCAAAAAACGATGGGCTATAACCCATGTTTTTTGAATTTTTCATTTTTTTTTAATCCTCAAAAATGATGAAAAACGGCGTGCTATAGTATGCCGTACGGTATGGGCTATAGCCCATGTTCACAAATGATGAAAAACAAGGTTAAAAAAAATATCAAAAATTAAAAAAACGATGGGCTATAACCCATGTTTTTTTAATTTTTCATTTTTTTCAAATCCTCAAAAATGATGAAAAACGCGTGCTATAGTATGCCATACGGTATGGGCTATAGCCCATGTTCACAAATGATGAAAAACAAGGTTAAAAAAAATATCAAAAATTCTAAAAACGATGGGCTATAACCCATGTTTTTTGAATTTTTCATTTTTTTCAAATCCTCAAAAATGATGAAAAACGGCGTGCTATAGTATGCCGTACGGTATGGGCTATAGCCCATGTTCACAAATGATGAAAAACAAGGTTAAAAAAAAAATCAAAAATTCAAAAAACGATGGGCTATAACCCATGTTTTTTTAATTTTTCTATTTTTTTTTAATCCTCAAAAATGATGAAAAACGGCGTGCTATAGTATGCCGTACGGTATGGGCTATAGCCCATGTTCACAAATGATGAAAAACAAGGTTAAAAAAAATATCAAAAATTAAAGAAACGATGGGCTATAACCCATGTTTTTTGAAATTTTCATCTTTTTCAAATCCTCAAAAATGATGAAAAACGGCGTGCTATAGTATGCCATACGGTAGGCCTATGGGCTATAGCCCATGTTCACAAATGATGAAAAACAAGGTTAAAAAAAATATCAAAAATTCAAAAAACGATGGGCTATAACCCATGTTTTTTCAATTTTTCATTTTTTTCAAATCCTCAAAAATGAAGAAAAACGGCGTGTTATAGTATGCCGTACGGTATGGGCTATAGCCCATGTTCACAAATGATGAAAAACAAGGTTAAAAAAAATATCAAAAATTCAAAAAACGATGGGCTATAACCCATGTTTTTTTTGTTTTTAGTTTTTTTTTCAAATCCTCAAAAATTATGAAAAACGGCGTGCTATAGTATGCCGTACGGTATGGGCTATAGCCCATGTTCACAAATGATGAAAAACAAGGTTAAAAAAAATATCAAAAATTCAAAAAACGATGGGCTATAACCCATGTTTTTTTAATTTTTTATTTTTTTTTAATCCTCAAAAATGATGAAAAACGGCGTGCTATAGTATGCCGTACGGTATGGGCTATAGCCCATGTTCACAAATGATGAAAAACAAGGTTAAAAAAAATATCAAAAATTAAAAAAACGATGGGCTATAACCCATGTTTTTTTAATTTTTCATTTTTTTCAAATCCTCAAAAATGATAAAAAACGCGTGCTATAGTATGCCATACGGTATGGGCTATAGCCCATGTTCACAAATGATGAAAAACAAGGTTAAAAGAAATATCAAAAATTCAAAAAACGATGGGCTATAACCCATGTTTTTTGAATTTTTCATTTTTTTCAAATCCTCAAAAATGATGAAAAACGGCGTGCTATAGTATGCCGTACGGTATGGTCTATACCCCATGTTCACAAATGATGAAAAACAAGGTTAAAAAAAATATCAAAAATTCAAAAAACGATGGGCTATAACCCATGTTTTTTCAATTTTTCATTTTTTTCAAATCCTCAAAAATTATGAAAAACGGCGTGCTATAGTATGCCGTACGGTATGGGCTATAGCCCATGTTCACAAATGATGAAAAACAAGGTTAAAAAAAAAATCAAAAATTCAAAAAACGATGGGCTATAACCCATGTTTTTTGAATTTTTCTATTTTTTTTTTATCCTCAAAAATGATGAAAAACGGCGTGCTATAGTATGCCGTACGGTATGGGCTATAGCCCATGTTCACAAATGATGAAAAACAAGGTTAAAAAAAAAACTTAAAATTCAAAAAACGATGGGCTATAACCCATGTTTTTTGAATTTTTCTATTTTTTTTTAATCCTCAAAAATGATGAAAAACGGCGTGCTATAGTATGCCGTACGGTATGGGCTATAGCCCATGTTCACAAATGATGAAAAACAAGGTTAAAAAAAATATCAAAAATTAAAGAAACGATGGGCTATAACCCATGTTTTTTGAATTTTTCATTTTTTTCAAATCCTCAAAAATGATGAAAAACGGCGTGCTATAGTATGCCATATGGTATGGGCTATAGCCCATGTTCACAAATTATGAAAAACAAGGTTAAAAAAAATATCAAAAATATAAAAAACGATGGGCTATAACCCATGTTTTTTCAATTTTTCATTTTTTTCAAATCCTCAAAAATGAAGAAAAACGGCGTGTTATAGTATGCCGTACGGTATGGGCTATAGCCCATGTTCACAAATGATGAAAAACAAGGTTAAAAAAAATATCAAAAATTCAAAAAACGATGGGCTATAACCCATGTTTTTTGATTTTTTATTTTTTTTCAAATCCTCAAAAATGATGAAAAACGGCGTGCTATAGTATGCCGTACGGTATGGGCTATAGCCCATGTTCACAAATGATGAAAAACAAGGTTAAAAAAAATATCAAAAATTCAAAAAACGATGGGCTATAACCCATGTTTTTTGAATTTTTCATTTTTTTCAAATCCTCAAAAATGATGAAAAACGCGTGCTATAGTATGCCATACGGTATGGGCTATAGCCCATGTTCACAAATGATGAAAAACAAGGTTAAAAAAAAATCAAAAATTCAAAAAACGATGGGCTATAACCCATGTTTTTTGAATTTTTCTATTTTTTTTTAATCCTCAAAAATGATGAAAAACGGCGTGCTATAGTATGCCGTACGGTATGGGCTATAGCCCATGTTCACAAATGATGAAAAACAAGGTTAAAAAAAATATCAAAAATTAAAGAAACGATGGGCTATAACCCATGTTTTTTGAAATTTTCATCTTTTTCAAATCCTCAAAAATGATGAAAAACGGCGTGCTATAGTATGCCATACGGTATGGGCTATAGCCCATGTTCACAAATGATGAAAAACAAGGTTAAAAAAAATATCAAAAATTCAAAAAACGATGGGCTATAACCCATGTTTTTTCAATTTTTCATTTTTTTCAAATCCTCAAAAATGAAGAAAAACGGCGTGTTATAGTATGCCGTACGGTATGGGCTATAGCCCATGTTCACAAATGATGAAAAACAAGGTTAAAAAAAATATCAAAAATTAAAAAAAACGATGGGCTATAACCCATGTTTTTTTAATTTTTCATTTTTTTCAAATCCTCAAAAATGATGAAAAACGCGTGCTATAGTATGCCATACGGTATGGGCTATAGCCCATGTTCACAAATGATGAAAAACAAGGTTAAAAGAAATATCAAAAATTCAAAAAACGATGGGCTATAACCCATGTTTTTTGAATTTTTCATTTTTTTCAAATCCTCAAAAATGATGAAAAACGGCGTGCTATAGTATGCCGTACGGTATGGTCTATACCCCATGTTCACAAATGATGAAAAACAAGGTTAAAAAAAATATCAAAAATTCAAAAAACGATGGGCTATAACCCATGTTTTTTCAATTTTTCATTTTTTTCAAATCCTCAAAAATTATGAAAAACGGCGTGCTATAGTATGCCGTACGGTATGGGCTATAGCCCATGTTCACAAATGATGAAAAACAAGGTTAAAAAAAAAATCAAAAATTCAAAAAACGATGGGCTATAACCCATGTTTTTTGAATTTTTCTAAAAAAAAATTATCCTCAAAAATGATGAAAAACGGCGTGCTATAGTATGCCGTACGGTATGGGCTATAGCCCATGTTCACAAATGATGAAAAACAAGGTTAAAAAAAAAATCTAAAATTCAAAAAACGATGGGCTATAACCCATGTTTTTTTAATTTTTCATTTTTTTCAAATCCTCAAAAATGATGAAAAACGCGTGCTATAGTATGCCATACGGTATGGGCTATAGCCCATGTTCACAAATGATGAAAAACAAGGTTAAAAGAAATATCAAAAATTCAAAAAACGATGGGCTATAACCCATGTTTTTTGAATTTTTCATTTTTTTCAAATCCTCAAAAATGATGAAAAACGGCGTGCTATAGTATGCCGTACGGTATGGTCTATACCCCATGTTCACAAATGATGAAAAACAAGGTTAAAAAAAATATCAAAAATTCAAAAAACGATGGGCTATAACCCATGTTTTTTCAATTTTTCATTTTTTTCAAATCCTCAAAAATTATGAAAAACGGCGTGCTATAGTATGCCGTACGGTATGGGCTATAGCCCATGTTCACAAATGATGAAAAACAAGGTTAAAAAAAAAATCAAAAATTCAAAAAACGATGGGCTATAACCCATGTTTTTTGAATTTTTCTAAAAAAAAATTATCCTCAAAAATGATGAAAAACGGCGTGCTATAGTATGCCGTACGGTATGGGCTATAGCCCATGTTCACAAATGATGAAAAACAAGGTTAAAAAAAAAATCTAAAATTCAAAAAACGATGGGCTATAACCCATGTTTTTTGAATTTTTCTATTTTTTTTTAATCCTCAAAAATGATGAAAAACGGCGTGCTATAGTATGCCGTACGGTATGGGCTATAGCCCATGTTCACAAATGATGAAAAACTAGGTTAAAAAAAATATCAAAAATTAAAGAAACGATGGGCTATAACCCATGTTTTTTGAATTTTTCATTTTTTTCAAATCCTCAAAAATGATGAAAAACGGCGTGCTATAGTATGCCATATGGTATGGGCTATAGCCCATGTTCACAAATTATGAAAAACAAGGTTAAAACAAATATCAAAAATATAAAAAACGATGGGCTATAACCCATGTTTTTTCAATTTTTCATTTTTTTCAAATCCTCAAAAATGAAGAAAAACGGCGTGTTATAGTATGCCGTACGGTATGGGCTATAGCCCATGTTCACAAATGATGAAAAACAAGGTTAAAAAAAATATCAAAAATTCAAAAAACGATGGGCTATAACCCATGTTTTTTGATTTTTTTTTTTTTTTCAAATCCTCAAAAATGATGAAAAATGGCGTGCTATAGTATGCCGTACGGTATGGGCTATAGCCCATGTTCACAAATGATGAAAAACAAGGTTAAAAAAAATATCAAAAATTCAAAAAACGATGGGCTATAACCCATGTTTTTTGAATTTTTCATTTTTTTCAAATCCTCAAAAATGATGAAAAACGCGTGCTATAGTATGCCATACGGTATGGGCTATAGCCCATGTTCACAAATGATGAAAAACAAGGTTAAAAAAAAAATCAAAAATTCAAAAAACGATGGGCTATAACCCATGTTTTTTGAATTTTTGAATTTTTTTTTAATCCTCAAAAATGATGAAAAACGGCGTGCTATAGTATGCCGTACGGTATGGGCTATAGCCCATGTTCACAAATGATGAAAAACAAGGTTAAAAAAAATATCAAAAATTAAAGAAACGATGGGCTATAACCCATGTTTTTTGAAATTTTCATCTTTTTCAAATCCTCAAAAATGATGAAAAACGGCGTGCTATAGTATGCCATACGGTATGGGCTATAGCCCATGTTCACAAATGATGAAAAACAAGGTTAAAAAAAATATAAAAAATTCAAAAAACGATGGGCTATAACCCATGTTTTTTCAATTTTTCATTTTTTTCAAATCCTCAAAAATGAAGAAAAACGGCGTGTTATAGTATGCCGTACGGTATGGGCTATAGCCCATGTTCACAAATGATGAAAAACAAGGTTAAAAAAAATATCAAAAATTCAAAAAACGATGGGCTATAACCCATGTTTTTTTTTTTTTTTTTTTTTTTTCAAATCCTCAAAAATTATGAAAAACGGCGTGTTATAGTATGCCGTACGGTATGGGCTATAGCCCATGTTCACAAATGATGAAAAACAAGGTTAAAAAAAATATCAAAAATTCAAAAAACTATGGGCTATAACCCATGTTTTTTTAATTTTTCATTTTTTTTTAATCCTCAAAAATGATGAAAAACGGCGTGCTATAGTATGCCGTACGGTATGGGCTATAGCCCATGTTCACAAATGATGAAAAACAAGGTTAAAAAATATATCAAAAATTAAAAAAACGATGGGCTATAACCCATGTTTTTTTAATTCTTCATTTTTTTCAAATCCTCAAAAATGATGAAAAACGCGTGCTATAGTATGCCATACGGTATGGGCTATAGCCCATGTTCACAAATGATGAAAAACAAGGTTAAAAGAAATATCAAAAATTCAAAAAACGATGGGCTATAACCCATGTTTTTTGAATTTTTCATTTTTTTCAAATCCTCAAAAATGATGAAAAACGGCGTGCTATAGTATGCCGTACGGTATGGTCTATACCCCATGTTCACAAATGATGAAAAACAAGGTTAAAAAAAATATCAAAAATTCAAAAAACGATGGGCTATAACCCATGTTTTTTCAATTTTTCATTTTTTTCAAATCCTCAAAAATTATGAAAAACGGCGTGCTATAGTATGCCGTACGGTATGGGCTATAGCCCATGTTCACAAATGATGAAAAACAAGGTTAAAAAAAATATCAAAAATTCAAAAAACGATGGGCTATAACCCATGTTTTTTGAAATTTTCATCTTTTTCAAATCCTCAAAAATGATGAAAAACGGCGTGCTATAGTATGCCATACGGTATGGGCTATAGCCCATGTTCACAAATGATGAAAAACAAGGTTAAAAAAAATATCAAAAATTCAAAAAACGATGGGCTATAACCCATGTTTTTTCAATTTTTCATTTTTTTCAAATCCTCAAAAATGAAGAAAAACGGCGTGTTATAGTATGCCGTACGGTATGGGCTATAGCCCATGTTCACAAATGATGAAAAACAAGGTTAAAAAAAATATCAAAAATTCAAAAAACGATGGGCTATAACCCATGTTTTTTTTGTTTTTTGTTTTTTTTTCAAATCCTCAAAAATTATGAAAAACGGCGTGCTATAGTATGCCGTACGGTATGGGCTATAGCCCATGTTCACAAATGATGAAAAACAAGGTTAAAAAAAATATCAAAAATTCAAAAAACGATGGGCTATAACCCATGTTTTTTTAATTTTTAATTTTTTTTTAATCCTCAAAAATGATGAAAAACGGCGTGCTATAGTATGCCGTACGGCAGGGTACCCCAATAGGCGGCCCGCGGGCCATTTGCGGCCCACAGAGCGCCCCCTTGTGGCCCATGAAAGAATTTCCCAAAAAAAAAAAAAAAAATGTTTTTTTTTTTATTTATTTTTTTTAAGGGTTCCAGATATTAATGGCATTAAATGGGGTCAGTAGCCTATGCATGTCAAACTGGGCATCCTTTTCAAATGGGGTCTTGCCCTGAAAATGTTCACAAATTAATCATCATAATTAATCATCAATTAATCATGTTCACAAATGATGAAAAACAAGGTTAAAAAAAATATCAAAAATTAAAGAAACGATGGGCTATAACCCATGTTTTTTGAATTTTTCATTTTTTTCAAATCCTCAAAAATGATGAAAAACGGCGTGCTATAGTATGCCATATGGTATGGGCTATAGCCCATGTTCACAAATTATGAAAAACAAGGTTAAAAAAAATATCAAAAATATAAAAAACGATGGGCTATAACCCATGTTTTTTCAATTTTTCATTTTTTTCAAATCCTCAAAAATGAAGAAAAACGGCGTGTTATAGTATGCCGTACGGTATGGGCTATAGCCCATGTTCACAAATGATGAAAAACAAGGTTAAAAAAAATATCAAAAATTCAAAAAACGATGGGCTATAACCCATGTTTTTTGAATTTTTTTTTTTTTCTCAAATCCTCAAAAATGATGAAAAACGGCGTGCTATAGTATGCCGTACGGTATGGGCTATAGCCCATGTTCACAAATGATGAAAAACAAGGTTAAAAAAAATATCAAAAATTCAAAAAACGATGGGCTATAACCCATGTTTTTTGAATTTTTCATTTTTTTCAAATCCTCAAAAATGATGAAAAACGCGTGCTATAGTATGCCATACGGTATGGGCTATAGCCCATGTTCACAAATGATGAAAAACAAGGTTAAAAAAAATATCAAAAATTCAAAAAACGATGGGCTATAACCCATGTTTTTTCAATTTTTCATTTTTTTCAAATCCTCAAAAATGAAGAAAAACGGCGTGTTATAGTATGCCGTACGGTATGGGCTATAGCCCATGTTCACAAATGATGAAAAACAAGGTTAAAAAAAATATCAAAAATTAAAAAAACGATGGGCTATAACCCATGTTTTTTTAATTTTTCATTTTTTTCAAATCCTCAAAAATGATGAAAAACGCGTGCTATAGTATGCCATACGGTATGGGCTATAGCCCATGTTCACAAATGATGAAAAACAAGGTTAAAAGAAATATCAAAAATTCAAAAAACGATGGGCTATAACACATGTTTTTTGAATTTTTCTATTTTTTTTTAATCCTCAAAAATGATGAAAAACGGCGTGCTATAGTATGCCGTACGGTATGGGCTATAGCCCATGTTCACAAATGATGAAAAACAAGGTTAAAAAAAATATCAAAAATTCAAAAAACGATGGGCTATAACACATGTTTTTTTAATTTTTCATTTTTTTCAAATCCTCAAAAATGAAGAAAAACGGCGTGTTATAGTATGCCGTACGGTATGGGCTATAGCCCATGTTCACAAATGATGAAAAACAAGGTTAAAAAAAATATCAAAAATTCAAAAAACGATGGGCTATAACCCATGTTTTTTCAATTTTTCATTTTTTTCAAATCCTCAAAAATTAAGAAAAACGGCGTGTTATAGTATGCCGTACGGTATGGGCTATAGCCCATGTTCACAAATGATGAAAAACAAGGTTAAAAAAAATATCAAAAATTCAAAAAACGATGGGCTATAACACATGTTTTTTTAATTTTTCTATTTTTTTTTAATCCTCAAAAATGATGAAAAAACGGCGTGCTATAGTATGCCGTACGGTATGGGCTATAGCCCATGTTCACAAATGATGAAAAACAAGGTTAAAAAAAATATCAAAAATTCAAAAAACGATGGGCTATAACCCATGTTTTTTGAAATTTTCATCTTTTTCAAATCCTCAAAAGTGATGAAAAACGGCGTGCTATAGTATGCCATACGGTATGGGCTATAGCCCATGTTCACAAATGATGAAAAACAAGGTTAAAAAAAATATCAAAAATTCAAAAAACGATGGGCTATAACCCATGTTTTTTCAATTTTTCATTTTTTTCAAATCCTCAAAAATGAAGAAAAACGGCGTGTTATAGTATGCCGTACGGTATGGGCTATAGCCCATGTTCACAAATGATGAAAAACAAGGTTAAAAAAAATATCAAAAATTCAAAAAACGATGGGCTATAACCCATGTTTTTTCAATTTTTCATTTTTTTCAAATCCTCAAAAATGAAGAAAAACGGCGTGCTATAGTATGCCATACGGTATGGGCTATAGCCCATGTTCACAAATGATGAAAAACAAGGTTAAAAAAAATATCAAAAATTCAAAAAACGATGGGCTATAACCCATGTTTTTTCAATTTTTCATTTTTTTCAAATCCTCAAAAATGAAGAAAAACGGCGTGTTATAGTATGCCGTACGGTATGGGCTATAGCCCATGTTCACAAATGATGAAAAACAAGGTTAAAAAAAATATCAAAAATTAAAAAAACGATGGGCTATAACCCATGTTTTTTTAATTTTTCATTTTTTTCAAATCCTCAAAAATGATGAAAAACGCGTGCTATAGTATGCCATACGGTATGGGCTATAGCCCATGTTCACAAATGATGAAAAACAAGGTTAAAAGAAATATCAAAAATTCAAAAAACGATGGGCTATAACACATGTTTTTTGAATTTTTCTATCTTTTTTTAATCCTCAAAAATGATGAAAAACGGCGTGCTATAGTATGCCGTACGGTATGGGCTATAGCCCATGTTCACAAATGATGAAAAACAAGGTTAAAAAAAATATCAAAAATTCAAAAAACGATGGGCTATAACACATGTTTTTTTAATTTTTCTATTTTTTTTTAATCCTCAAAAATGATGAAAAAACGGCGTGCTATAGTATGCCGTACGGTATGGGCTATAGCCCATGTTCACAAATGATGAAAAACAAGGTTAAAAAAAATATCAAAAATTCAAAAAACGATGGGCTATAACCCATGTTTTTTGAAATTTTCATCTTTTTCAAATCCTCAAAAATGATGAAAAACGGCGTGCTATAGTATGCCATACGGTATGGGCTATAGCCCATGTTCACAAATGATGAAAAACAAGGTTAAAAAAAATATCAAAAATTCAAAAAACGATGGGCTATAACCCATGTTTTTTCAATTTTTCATTTTTTTCAAATCCTCAAAAATGAAGAAAAACGGCGTGTTATAGTATGCCGTACGGTATGGGCTATAGCCCATGTTCACAAATGATGAAAAACAAGGTTAAAAAAAATATCAAAAATTCAAAAAACGATGGGCTATAACCCATGTTTTTTTTGTTTTTTGTTTTTTTTTCAAATCCTCAAAAATTATGAAAAACGGCGTGCTATAGTATGCCGTACGGTATGGGCTATAGCCCATGTTCACAAATGATGAAAAACAAGGTTAAAAAAAATATCAAAAATTCAAAAAACGATGGGCTATAACCCATGTTTTTTTAATTTTTAATTTTTTTTTAATCCTCAAAAATGATGAAAAACGGCGTGCTATAGTATGCCGTACGGCAGGGTACCCCAATAGGCGGCCCGCGGGCCATTTGCGGCCCACAGAGCGCCCCCTTGTGGCCCATGAAAGAATTTCCCAAAAAAAAAAAAAAAATGTTTTTTTTTTTTTTGTTTTTTTTTAAGGGTTCCAGATATTAATGGCATTAAATGGGGTCAGTAGCCTATGCATGTCAAACTGGGCATCCTTTTCAAATGGGGTCTTGCCCTGAAAATGTTCACAAATTAATCATCATAATTAATCATCAATTAATCATGTTCACAGATGATGAAAAACAAGGTTAAAAAAAATATCAAAAATTAAAGAAACGATGGGCTATAACCCATGTTTTTTGAATTTTTCATTTTTTTCAAATCCTCAAAAATGATGAAAAACGGCGTGCTATAGTATGCCATATGGTATGGGCTATAGCCCATGTTCACAAATTATGAAAAACAAGGTTAAAAAAAATATCAAAAATATAAAAAACGATGGGCTATAACCAATGTTTTTTAAATTTTTCATTTTTTTCAAATCCTCAAAAATGAAGAAAAACGGCGTGTTATAGTATGCCGTACGGTATGGGCTATAGCCCATGTTCACAAATGATGAAAAACAAGGTTAAAAAAAATATAAAAAATTCAAAAAACGATGGGCTATAACCCATGTTTTTTGAATTTTTTTTTTTTTCTCAAATCCTCAAAAATGATGAAAAACGGCGTGCTATAGTATGCCGTACGGTATGGGCTATAGCCCATGTTCACAAATGATGAAAAACAAGGTTAAAAAAAATATCAAAAATTCAAAAAACGATGGGCTATAACCCATGTTTTTTGAATTTTTCATTTTTTTCAAATCCTCAAAAATGATGAAAAACGCGTGCTATAGTATGCCATACGGTATGGGCTATAGCCCATGTTCACAAATGATGAAAAACAAGGTTAAAAAAAAATCTAAAATTCAAAAAACGATGGGCTATAACCCATGTTTTTTGAATTTTTCTATTTTTTTTTAATCCTCAAAAATGATGAAAAACGGCGTGCTATAGTATGCCGTACGGTATGGGCTATAGCCCATGTTCACAAATGATGAAAAACAAGGTTAAAAAAAATATCAAAAATTAAAGAAATGATGGGCTATAACCCATGTTTTTTGAAATTTTCATCTTTTTCAAATCCTCAAAAATGATGAAAAACGGCGTGCTATAGTATGCCATACGGTATGGGCTATAGCCCATGTTCACAAATGATGAAAAACAAGGTTAAAAAAAATATCAAAAATTCAAAAAACGATGGGCTATAACCCATGTTTTTTCAATTTTTCATTTTTTTCAAATCCTCAAAAATGAAGAAAAACGGCGTGTTATAGTATGCCGTACGGTATGGGCTATAGCCCATGTTCACAAATGATGAAAAACAAGGTTAAAAGAAATATCAAAAATTCAAAAAACGATGGGCTATAACCCATGTTTTTTGAATTTTTCATTTTTTTCAAATCCTCAAAAATGATGAAAAACGGCGTGCTATAGTATGCCGTACGGTATGGTCTATACCCCATGTTCACAAATGATGAAAAACAAGGTTAAAAAAAATATCAAAAATTCAAAAAACGATGGGCTATAACCCATGTTTTTTCAATTTTTCATTTTTTTCAAATCCTCAAAAATTATGAAAAACGGCGTGCTATAGTATGCCGTACGGTATGGGCTATAGCCCATGTTCACAAATGATGAAAAACAAGGTTAAAAAAAAAATCAAAAATTCAAAAAACGATGGGCTATAACCCATGTTTTTTGAATTTTTCTAAAAAAAAATTATCCTCAAAAATGATGAAAAACGGCGTGCTATAGTATGCCGTACGGTATGGGCTATAGCCCATGTTCACAAATGATGAAAAACAAGGTTAAAAAAAAAATCTAAAATTCAAAAAATGATGGGCTATAACCCATGTTTTTTGAATTTTTCTATTTTTTTTTAATCCTCAAAAATGATGAAAAACGGCGTGCTATAGTATGCCGTACGGTATGGGCTATAGCCCATGTTCACAAATGATGAAAAACAAGGTTAAAAAAAATATCAAAAATTAAAGAAACGATGGGCTATAACCCATGTTTTTTGAATTTTTCATTTTTTTCAAATCCTCAAAAATGATGAAAAACGGCGTGCTATAGTATGCCATATGGTATGGGCTATAGCCCATGTTCACAAATTATGAAAAACAAGGTTAAAAAAAATATCAAAAATATAAAAAACGATGGGCTATAACCCATGTTTTTTTAATTCTTCATTTTTTTCAAATCCTCAAAAATGATGAAAAACGCGTGCTATAGTATGCCATACGGTATGGTCTATACCCCATGTTCACAAATGATGAAAAACAAGGTTAAAAGAAATATCAAAAATTCAAAAAACGATGGGCTATAACCCATGTTTTTTGATTTTTTTTTTTTTTTCAAATCCTCAAAAATGATGAAAAACGGCGTGCTATAGTATGCCGTACGGTATGGGCTATAGCCCATGTTCACAAATGATGAAAAACAAGGTTAAAAAAAATATCAAAAATTAAAGAAACGATGGGCTATAACCCATGTTTTTTTAAATTTTCATCTTTTTCAAATCCTCAAAAATGATGAAAAACGGCGTGCTATAGTATGCCATACGGTATGGGCTATAGCCCATGTTCACAAATGATGAAAAACAAGGTTAAAAAAAATATCAAAAATTCAAAAAACGATGGGCTATAACCCATGTTTTTTCAATTTTTCATTTTTTTCAAATCCTCAAAAATGAAGAAAAACGGCGTGTTATAGTATGCCGTACGGTATGGGCTATAGCCCATGTTCACAAATGATGAAAAACAAGGTTAAAAAAAATATCAAAAATTCAAAAAACGATGGGCTATAACCCATGTTTTTTTTTTTTTCAAATCCTCAAAAATTATGAAAAACGGCGTGCTATAGTATGCCGTACGGTATGGGCTATAGCCCATGTTCACAAATGATGAAAAACAAGGTTAAAAAAAATATCAAAAATTCAAAAAACGATGGGCTATAACCCATGTTTTTTTAATTTTTCATTTTTTTTTAATCCTCAAAAATGATGAAAAACGGCGTGCTATAGTATGCCGTACGGTATGGGCTATAGCCCATGTTCACAAATGATGAAAAACAAGGTTAAAAAAAATATCAAAAATTAAAAAAACGATGGGCTATAACCCATGTTTTTTTAATTCTTCATTTTTTTCAAATCCTCAAAAATGATGAAAAACGCGTGCTATAGTATGCCATACGGTATGGTCTATACCCCATGTTCACAAATGATGAAAAACAAGGTTAAAAGAAATATCAAAAATTCAAAAAACGATGGGCTATAACCCATGTTTTTTGAATTTTTCATTTTTTTCAAATCCTCAAAAATGATAAAAAACGGCGTGCTATAGTATGCCGTACGGTATGGTCTATACCCCATGTTCACAAATGATGAAAAACAAGGTTAAAAAAAAAAAAAAAAAATCAAAAAACCATGGGCTATAACACATGTTTTTTTTTTTTTTCATTTTTTTCAAATCCTCAAAAATGAAGAAAAACGGCGTGCTATAGTATGCCATATGGTATGGGCTATAGCCCATGTTCACAAATTATGAAAAACAAGGTTAAAAAAAATATCAAAAATTCAAAAAACGATGGGCTATAACCCATGTTTTTTTTTTTTTCAAATCCTCAAAAATTATGAAAAACGGCGTGCTATAGTATGCCGTACGGTATGGGCTATAGCCCATGTTCACAAATGATGAAAAACAAGGTTAAAAAAAATATCAAAAATTCAAAAAACGATGGGCTATAACCCATGTTTTTTTAATTTTTCATTTTTTTTTAATCCTCAAAAATGATAAAAAACGGCGTGCTATAGTATGCCGTACGGTATGGTCTATACCCCATGTTCACAAATGATGAAAAACAAGGTTAAAAAAAATATCAAAAATTCAAAAAACTATGGGCTATAACCCATGTTTTTTCAATTTTTCATTTTTTTCAAATCCTCAAAAATTATGAAAAACGGCGTGCTATAGTATGCCGTACGGTATGGGCTATAGCCCATGTTCACAAATGATGAAAAACAAGGTTAAAAAAAAAAAAAAAAATTCAAAAAACCATGGGCTATAACACATGTTTTTTTTTTTTTTTTTTTTTTTTTTTATCCTCAAAAATGATGAAAAACGGCGTGCTATAGTATGCCGTACGGTATGGGCTATAGCCCATGTTCACAAATGATGAAAAACAAGGTTAAAAAAAAAATCTAAAATTCAAAAAACGATGGGCTATAACCCATGTTTTTTGAATTTTTCTATTTTTTTTTAATCCTCAAAAATGATGAAAAACGGCGTGCTATAGTATGCCGTACGGTATGGGCTATAGCCCATGTTCACAAATGATGAAAAACAAGGTTAAAAAAAATATCAAAAATTAAAGAAACGATGGGCTATAACCCATGTTTTTTGAATTTTTCATTTTTTTCAAATCCTCAAAAATGATGAAAAACGGCGTGCTATAGTATGCCATATGGTATGGGCTATAGCCCATGTTCACAAATTATGAAAAACAAGGTTAAAAAAAATATAAAAAATATAAAAAACGATGGGCTATAACCCATGTTTTTTAAATTTTTCATTTTTTTCAAATCCTCAAAAATGAAGAAAAACGGCGTGTTATAGTATGCCGTACGGTATGGGCTATAGCCCATGTTCACAAATGATGAAAAACAAGGTTAAAAAAAATATCAAAAATTCAAAAAACGATGGGCTATAACCCATGTTTTTTTATTTTTATTTTTTTTTTTAAATCCTCAAAAATGATGAAAAACGGCGTGCTATAGTATGCCGTACGGTATGGGCTATAGCCCATGTTCACAAATGATGAAAAACAAGGTTAAAAAAAATATCAAAAATTCAAAAAACGATGGGCTATAACCCATGTTTTTTGAATTTTTCATTTTTTTCAAATCCTCAAAAATGATGAAAAACGCGTGCTATAGTATGCCATACGGTATGGGCTATAGCCCATGTTCACAAATGATGAAAAACAAGGTTAAAAAAAAGTTTAAAAATTCAAAAAACGATGGGCTATAACCCATGTTTTTTGAATTTTTCATTTTTTTCAAATCCTCAAAAATGATGAAAAACGGCGTGCTATAGTATGCCGTACGGTATGGGCTATAGCCCATGTTCACAAATGATGAAAAACAAGGTTAAAAAATATATCAAAAATTCAAAAAACGATGGGCTATATAACCCATGTTTTTTGATTTTTTTTTTTTTTTCAAATCCTCAAAAATGATGAAAAACGGCGTGCTATAGTATGCCGTACGGTATGGGCTATAGCCCATGTTCACAAATGATGAAAAACAAGGTTAAAAAATATATCAAAAATTCAAAAAACGATGGGCTATAACCCATGTTTTTTGAATTTTTCATTTTTTTCAAATCCTCAAAAATGATGAAAAACGCGTGCTATAGTATGCCATACGGTATGGGCTATAGCCCATGTTCACAAATGATGAAAAACAAGGTTAAAAAAAATATCAAAAATTCAAAAAACGATGGGCTATAACCCATGTTTTTTGAATTTTTCATTTTTTTCAAATCCTCAAAAATGATGAAAAACGGCGTGCTATAGTATGCCGTACGGTATTGGCTATAGCCCATGTTCACAAATGATGAAAAACAAGGTTAAAAAAAATATAAAAAATTCAAAAAACGATGGGCTGTAACCCATGTTTTTTGAATTTTGATTTTTTTTCAAATCCTCAAAAATGATGAAAAACGGCGTGCTATAGTATGCCGTACGGTATGGGCTATAGCCCATGTTCACAAATGATGAAAAAACAAGGTTAAAAAAAATATCAAAAATTCAAAAAACGATGGGCTATAACCCATGTTTTTTGAATTTTTCATTTTTTTCAAATCCTCAAAAATGATGAAAAACGGCGTGCTATAGTATGCCGTACGGTATGGGCTATAGCCCATGTTCACAAATGATGAAAAACAAGGTTAAAAAAAATATCAAAAATTCAAAAAACGATGGACTATAACCCATGTTTTTTGAATTTTTCATTTTTTTCAAATCCTCAAAAATGATGAAAAACGGCGTGCTATAGTATGCCGTACGGTATGGGCTATAGCCCATGTTCACAAATGATGAAAAACAAGGTTAAAAAAAATATCAAAAATTCAAAAAACGATGGGCTATAACCCATGTTTTTTGAATTTTTCATTTTTTTCAAATCCTCAAAAATGATGAAAAACGCGTGCTATAGTATGCCATACGGTATGGGCTATAGCCCATGTTCACAAATGATGAAAAACAAGGTTAAAAGAAATATCAAAAATTCAAAAAACGATGGGCTATAACCCATGTTTTTTGAATTTTTCATTTTTTTCAAATCCTCAAAAATGATGAAAAACGGCGTGCTATAGTATGCCGTACGGTATGGTCTATACCCCATGTTCACAAATGATGAAAAACAAGGTTAAAAAATATATCAAAAATTCAAAAAACGATGGGCTATAACCCATGTTTTTTCAATTTTTCATTTTTTTCAAATCCTCAAAAATTATGAAAAACGGCGTGCTATAGTATGCCGTACGGTATGGGCTATAGCCCATGTTCACAAATGATGAAAAACAAGGTTAAAAAAAAAAAAAAAATTCAAAAAACGATGGGCTATAACCCATGTTTTTTGAATTTTTCTAAAAAAAAATTATCCTCAAAAATGATGAAAAACGGCGTGCTATAGTATCCCGTACGGTATGGGCTATAGCCCATGTTCACAAATGATGAAAAACAAGGTTAAAAAAAAAATCTAAATTTCAAAAAACGATGGGCTATAACCCATGTTTTTTGAATTTTTCTATTTTTTTTTAATCCTCAAAAATGATGAAAAACGGCGTGCTATAGTATGCCGTACGGTATGGGCTATAGCCCATGTTCACAAATGATGAAAAACAAGGTTAAAAAAAATATCAAAAATTAAAGAAACGATGGGCTATAACCCATGTTTTTTGAATTTTTCATTTTTTTCAAATCCTCAAAAATGATGAAAAACGGCGTGCTATAGTATGCCATATGGTATGGGCTATAGCCCATGTTCACAAATTATGAAAAACAAGGTTAAAAAAAATATCAAAAATATAAAAAACGATGGGCTATAACCCATGTTTTTTCAATTTTTCATTTTTTTCAAATCCTCAAAAATGAAGAAAAACGGCGTGTTATAGTATGCCGTACGGTATGGGCTATAGCCCATGTTCACAAATGATGAAAAACAAGGTTAAAAAAAATATCAAAAATTCAAAAAACGATGGGCTATAACCCATGTTTTTTGATTATTTTTTTTTTTTTCAAATCCTCAAAAATGATGAAAAACGGCGTGCTATAGTATGCCGTACGGTATGGGCTATAGCCCATGTTCACAAATGATGAAAAACAAGGTTAAAAAAAATATCAAAAATTCAAAAAACGATGGGCTATAACCCATGTTTTTTGAATTTTTCATTTTTTTCAAATCCTCAAAAATGATGAAAAACGCGTGCTATAGTATGCCATACGGTATGGGCTATAGCCCATGTTCACAAATGATGAAAAACAAGGTTAAAAAAAATATCAAAAATTCAAAAAACGATGGGCTATAACCCATGTTTTTTCAATTTTTCATTTTTTTCAAATCCTCAAAAATGAAGAAAAACGGCGTGTTATAGTATGCCGTACGGTATGGGCTATAGCCCATGTTCACAAATGATGAAAAACAAGGTTAAAAAAAATATCAAAAATTCAAAAAACGATGGGCTATAACCCATGTTTTTTGATTTTTTTTTTTTTTTCAAATCCTCAAAAATGATGAAAAACGGCGTGCTATAGTATGCCGTACGGTATGGGCTATAGCCCATGTTCACAAATGATGAAAAACAAGGTTAAAAAAAATATCAAAAATTCAAAAAACGATGGGCTATAACCCATGTTTTTTGAATTTTTCTATTTTTTTTTAATCCTCAAAAATGATGAAAAACGGCGTGCTATAGTATGCCGTACGGTATGGGCTATAGCCCATGTTCACAAATGATGAAAAACAAGGTTAAAAAAAAAATCAAAATTTAAAGAAACGATGGGCTATAACCCATGTTTTTTGAAATTTTCATCTTTTTCAAATCCTCAAAAATGATGAAAAACGGCGTGCTATAGTATGCCATACGGTATGGGCTATAGCCCATGTTCACAAATGATGAAAAACAAGGTTAAAAAAAATATCAAAAATTCAAAAAACGATGGGCTATAACCCATGTTTTTTCAATTTTTCATTTTTTTCAAATCCTCAAAAATGAAGAAAAACTGCGTGTTATAGTATGCCGTACGGTATGGGCTATAGCCCATGTTCACAAATGATGAAAAACAAGGTTAAAAAAAATATCAAAAATTCAAAAAACGATGGGCTATAACCCATGTTTTTTTTTTTTTTTTTTTTTTTTCAAATCCTCAAAAATTATGAAAAACGGCGTGCTATAGTATGCCGTACGGTATGGGCTATAGCCCATGTTCACAAATGATGAAAAACAAGGTTAAAAAAAATATCAAAAATTCAAAAAACGATGGGCTATAACCCATGTTTTTTTAATTTAAAAAAAAATTTTAATCCTCAAAAATGATGAAAAACGGCGTGCTATAGTATGCCGTACGGTATGGGCTATAGCCCATGTTCACAAATGATGAAAAACAAGGTTAAAAAAAATATCAAAAATTAAAAAAACGATGGGCTATAACCCATGTTTTTTTAATTCTTCATTTTTTTCAAATCCTCAAAAATGATGAAAAACGCGTGCTATAGTATGCCATACGGTATGGGCTATAGCCCATGTTCACAAATGATGAAAAACAAGGTTAAAAGAAATATCAAAAATTCAAAAAACGATGGGCTATAACCCATGTTTTTTGAATTTTTCATTTTTTTCAAATCCTCAAAAATGATGAAAAACGGCGTGCTATAGTATGCCGTACGGTATGGTCTATACCCCATGTTCACAAATGATGAAAAACAAGGTTAAAAAAAATATCAAAAATTCAAAAAACGATGGGCTATAACCCATGTTTTTTCAATTTTTCATTTTTTTCAAATCCTCAAAAATTATGAAAAACGGCGTGCTATAGTATGCCGTACGGTATGGGCTATAGCCCATGTTCACAAATGATGAAAAACAAGGTTAAAAAAAAAAAAAAAAATCAAAAAACGATGGGCTATAACACATGTTTTTTAATTTTTCTATTTTTTTTTAATCCTCAAAAATGATGAAAAACGGCGTGCTATAGTATGCCGTACGGTATGGGCTATAGCCCATGTTCACAAATGATGAAAAACAAGGTTAAAAAAATAATCTAAAATTCAAAAAACGATGGGCTATAACCCATGTTTTTTGAATTTTTCTATTTTTTTTTAATCCTCAAAAATGATGAAAAACGGCGTGCTATAGTATGCCGTACGGTATGGGCTATAGCCCATGTTCACAAATGATGAAAAACAAGGTTAAAAAAAATATCAAAAATTAAAGAAACGATGGGCTATAACCCATGTTTTTTGAATTTTTCATTTTTTTCAAATCCTCAAAAATGATGAAAAACGGCGTGCTATAGTATGCCATATGGTATGGGCTATAGCCCATGTTCACAAATTATGAAAAACAAGGTTAAAAAAAATATCAAAAATATAAAAAACGATGGGCTATAACCCATGTTTTTTCAATTTTTCATTTTTTTCAAATCCTCAAAAATGAAGAAAAACGGCGTGTTATAGTATGCCGTACGGTATGGGCTATAGCCCATGTTCACAAATGATGAAAAACAAGGTTAAAAAAAATATCAAAAATTCAAAAAACAATGGGCTATAACCCATGTTTTTTGATTTTTTTTTTTTTTTCAAATCCTCAAAAATGATGAAAAACGGCGTGCTATAGTATGCCGTACGGTATGGGCTATAGCCCATGTTCACAAATGATGAAAAACAAGGTTAAAAAAAATATAAAAAATTCAAAAAACGATGGGCTGTAACCCATGTTTTTTGAATTTTGATTTTTTTTCAAATCCTCAAAAATGATGAAAAACGGCGTGCTATAGTATGCCGTACGGTATGGGCTATAGCCCATGTTCACAAATGATGAAAAACAAGGTTAAAAAAAATATCAAAAATTCAAAAAACGATGGGCTATAACCCATGTTTTTTGAATTTTTCATTTTTTTCAAATCCTCAAAAATGATGAAAAACGGCGTGCTATAGTATGCCGTACGGTATGGGCTATAGCCCATGTTCACAAATGATGAAAAACAAGGTTAAAAAAAATATCAAAAATTCAAAAAACAATGGGCTATAACCCATGTTTTTTGAATTTTTCATTTTTTTCAAATCCTCAAAAATGATGAAAAACGGCGTGCTATAGTATGCCGTACGGTATGGGCTATAGCCCATGTTCACAAATGATGAAAAACAAGGTTAAAAAAAATATCAAAAATTCAAAAAACGATGGGCTATAACCCATGTTTTTTGAATTTTTCATTTTTTTCAAATCCTCAAAAATGATGAAAAACGGCGTGCTATAGTAAGCCGTACGATATGGGCTATAGCCCATGGTCCAAAATGATGTCGTTCTATACCGCAACATACTTAAAAGTATAGCGGTGTATGAGAATGGGTGTTGCGGAGGATGAGAAACTGTTTCTCATCCTCCGCAACACCCATGATGAATGATGAAAAACGGCGTGCTATAGTATGCCGTACGGTATGGGCTATAGCCCATGTTCACAAATGATGAAAAACAAGTTTAAAAAAAAGTTAAAAAATTCAAAAAACGATGGGCTATAACCCATGTTTTTTGAATTTTGAATTTTTTTCAAATCCTCAAAAATGATGAAAAACGACGTGCTATAGTATGCCGTACGGTATGGGCTATAGCCCATGTTCACAAATGATGAAAAACAAGGTTAAAAAATATATCAAAAATTCAAAAAAACGATGGGCTATAACCCATGTTTTTTGATTTTTTTTTTTTTTTCAAATCCTCAAAAATGATGAAAAACGGCGTGCTATAGTATGCCGTACGGTATGGGCTATAGCCCATGTTCACAAATGATGAAAAACAAGGTTAAAAAAAATATCAAAAATTCAAAAAACGATGGGCTATAACCCATGTTTTTTGAATTTTTCTATTTTTTTTTAATCCTCAAAAATGATGAAAAACGGCGTGCTATAGTATGCCGTACGGTATGGGCTATAGCCCATGTTCACAAATGATGAAAAACAAGGTTAAAAAAAATATCAAAAATTAAAGAAACGATGGGCTATAACCCATGTTTTTTGAATTTTTCATTTTTTTCAAATCCTCAAAAATGATGAAAAACGGCGTGCTATAGTATGCCATATGGTATGGGCTATAGCCCATGTTCACAAATTATGAAAAACAAGGTTAAAAAAAATATCAAAAATATAAAAAACGATGGGCTATAACCCATGTTTTTTCAATTTTTCATTTTTTTCAAATCCTCAAAAATGAAGAAAAACGGCGTGTTATAGTATGCCGTACGGTATGGGCTATAGCCCATGTTCACAAATGATGAAAAACAAGGTTAAAAAAAATATCAAAAATTCAAAAAACAATGGGCTATAACCCATGTTTTTTGATATTTTTTTTTTTTTCAAATCCTCAAAAATGATGAAAAACGGCGTGCTATAGTATGCCGTACGGTATGGGCTATAGCCCATGTTCACAAATGATGAAAAACAAGGTTAAAAAAAATATAAAAAATTCAAAAAACGATGGGCTGTAACCCATGTTTTTTGAATTTTGATTTTTTTTCAAATCCTCAAAAATGATGAAAAACGGCGTGCTATAGTATGCCGTACGGTATGGGCTATAGCCCATGTTCACAAATGATGAAAAACAAGGTTAAAAAAAATATCAAAAATTCAAAAAACGATGGGCTATAACCCATGTTTTTTGAATTTTTCATTTTTTTCAAATCCTCAAAAATGATGAAAAACGGCGTGCTATAGTATGCCGTACGGTATGGGCTATAGCCCATGTTCACAAATGATGAAAAACAAGGTTAAAAAAAATATCAAAAATTCAAAAAACGATGGGCTATAACCCATGTTTTTTGAATTTTTCATTTTTTTCAAATCCTCAAAAATGATGAAAAACGGCGTGCTATAGTATGCCGTACGGTATGGGCTATAGCCCATGTTCACAAATGATGAAAAACAAGGTTAAAAAAAATATAAAAAATTCAAAAAACGATAAGCTATAACCCATGTTTTTTGAATTTTTCATTTTTTTCAAATCCTCAAAAATGATGAAAAACGGCGTGCTATAGTAAGCCGTACGATATGGGCTATAGCCCATGGTCCAAAATGATGTCGTTCTATACCGCAACATACTTAAAAGTATAGCGGTGTATGAGAATGGGTGTTGCGGAGGATGAGAAACTGTTTCTCATCCTCCGCAACACCCATGATGAATGATGAAAAACGGCGTGCTATAGTATGCCGTACGGTATGGGCTATAGCCCATGTTCACAAATGATGAAAAACAAGTTTAAAAAAAAGTTTAAAAATTCAAAAAACGATGGGCTATAACCCATGTTTTTTGAATTTTGAATTTTTTTCAAATCCTCAAAAATGATGAAAAACGACGTGCTATAGTATGCCGTACGGTATGGGCTATAGCCCATGTTCACAAATGATGAAAAACAAGGTTAAAAAATATATCAAAAATTCAAAAAAACGATGGGCTATAACCCATGTTTTTTGATTTTTTTTTTTTTTTCAAATCCTCAAAAATGATGAAAAACGGCGTGCTATAGTATGCCGTACGGTATGGGCTATAGCCCATGTTCACAAATGATGAAAAACAAGGTTAAAAAAAATATCAAAAATTCAAAAAACGATGGGCTATAACCCATGTTTTTTGAATTTTTCATTTTTTTCAAATCCTCAAAAATTATGAAAAACGGCGTGCTATAGTATGCCATATGGTATGGGCTATAGCCCATGTTCACAAATGATGAAAAACAAGGTTAAAAAAAATATAAAAAATATAAAAAACGATGGGCTATAACCCATGTTTTTTCAATTTTTCATTTTTTTCAAATCCTCAAAAATGAAGAAAAACGGCGTGTTATAGTATGCCGTACGGTATGGGCTATAGCCCATGTTCACAAATGATGAAAAACAAGGTTAAAAAAAATATCAAAAATTCAAAAAACAATGGGCTATAACCCATGTTTTTTGATATTTTTTTTTTTTTCAAATCCTCAAAAATGATGAAAAACGGCGTGCTATAGTATGCCGTACGGTATGGGCTATAGCCCATGTTCACAAATGATGAAAAACAAGGTTAAAAAAAATATAAAAAATTCAAAAAACGATGGGCTGTAACCCATGTTTTTTGAATTTTGATTTTTTTTCAAATCCTCAAAAATGATGAAAAACGGCGTGCTATAGTATGCCGTACGGTATGGGCTATAGCCCATGTTCACAAATGATGAAAAACAAGGTTAAAAAAAATATCAAAAATTCAAAAAACGATGGGCTATAACCCATGTTTTTTGAATTTTTCATTTTTTTCAAATCCTCAAAAATGATGAAAAACGGCGTGCTATAGTATGCCGTACGGTATGGGCTATAGCCCATGTTCACAAATGATGAAAAACAAGGTTAAAAAAAATATCAAAAATTCAAAAAACGATGGGCTATAACCCATGTTTTTTGAATTTTTCATTTTTTTCAAATCCTCAAAAATGATGAAAAACGGCGTGCTATAGTATGCCGTACGGTATGGGCTATAGCCCATGTTCACAAATGATGAAAAACAAGGTTAAAAAAAATATCAAAAATTCAAAAAACGATGGGCTATAACCCATGTTTTTTGAATTTTTCATTTTTTTCAAATCCTCAAAAATGATGAAAAACGACGTGCTATAGTATGCCGTACGGTATGGGCTATAGCCCATGTTCACAAATGATGAAAAACAAGGTTAAAAAATATATCAAAAATTCAAAAAAACGATGGGCTATAACCCATGTTTTTTGATTTTTTTTTTTTTTTCAAATCCTCAAAAATGATGAAAAACGGCGTGCTATAGTATGCCGTACGGTATGGGCTATAGCCCATGTTCACAAATGATGAAAAACAAGGTTAAAAAAAATATCAAAAATTCAAAAAACGATGGGCTATAACCCATGTTTTTTGAATTTTTCATTTTTTTCAAATCCTCAAAAATTATGAAAAACGCGTGCTATAGTATGCCATACGGTATGGGCTATAGCCCATGTTCACAAATGATGAAAAACAAGGTTAAAAAAAATATCAAAAATTCAAAAAACGATGGGCTATAACCCATGTTTTTTGAATTTTTCATTTTTTTCAAATCCTCAAAAATGATGAAAAACGCGTGCTATAGTATGCCATACGGTATGGGCTATAGCCCATGTTCACAAATGATGAAAAACAAGGTTAAAAAAAATATCAAAAATTCAAAAAACGATGGGCTATAACCCATGTTTTTTCAATTTTTCATTTTTTTCAAATCCTCAAAAATGAAGAAAAACGGCGTGTTATAGTATGCCGTACGGTATGGGCTATAGCCCATGTTCACAAATGATGAAAAACAAGGTTAAAAAAAATATCAAAAATTCAAAAAACGATGGGCTATAACCCATGTTTTTTTTTTTTTTTTTTTTTTTTTCAAATCCTCAAAAATTATGAAAAACGGCGTGCTATAGTATGCCGTACGGTATGGGCTATAGCCCATGTTCACAAATGATGAAAAACAAGGTTAAAAAAAATATCAAAAATTCAAAAAACGATGGGCTATAACCCATGTTTTTTTAATTTTTAATTTTTTTTTAATCCTCAAAAATGATGAAAAACGGCGTGCTATAGTATGCCGTACGGTATGGGCTATAGCCCATGTTCACAAATGATGAAAAACAAGGTTAAAAAATATATCAAAAATTAAAAAAAACGATGGGCTATAACCCATGTTTTTTTAATTCTTCATTTTTTTCAAATCCTCAAAAATGATGAAAAACGCGTGCTATAGTATGCCATACGGAATGGGCTATAGCCCATGTTCACAAATGATGAAAAACAAGGTTAAAAGAAATATCAAAAATTCAAAAAACGATGGGCTATAACCCATGTTTTTTGAATTTTTCATTTTTTTCAAATCCTCAAAAATGATGAAAAACGGCGTGCTATAGTATGCCGTACGGTATGGTCTATACCCCATGTTCACAAATGATGAAAAACAAGGTTAAAAAAAATATCAAAAATTCAAAAAACGATGGGCTATAACCCATGTTTTTTCAATTTTTCATTTTTTTCAAATCCTCAAAAATTATGAAAAACGGCGTGCTATAGTATGCCGTACGGTATGGGCTATAGCCCATGTTCACAAATGATGAAAAACAAGGTTAAAAAAAAATTCTAAAATTCAAAAAACGATGGGCTATAACCCATGTTTTTTGAATTTTTCTATTTTTTTTTAATCCTCAAAAATGATGAAAAACGGCGTGCTATAGTATGCCGTACGGTATGGGCTATAGCCCATGTTCACAAATGATGAAAAACAAGGTTAAAAAAAAAATCTAAAATTCAAAAAACGATGGGCTATAACCCATGTTTTTTCAATTTTTCATTTTTTTCAAATCCTCAAAAATGAAGAAAAACGGCGTGTTATAGTATGCCGTACGGTATGGGCTATAGCCCATGTTCACAAATGATGAAAAACAAGGTTAAAAAAAATATCAAAAATTCAAAAAACGATGGGCTATAACCCATGTTTTTTTGATTTTTTTTTTTTTTTCAAATCCTCAAAAATGATGAAAAACGGCGTGCTATAGTATGCCGTACGGTATGGGCTATAGCCCATGTTCACAAATGATGAAAAACAAGGTTAAAAAAAATATCAAAAATTCAAAAAACGATGGGCTATAACCCATGTTTTTTGAATTTTTCATTTTTTTCAAATCCTCAAAAATGATGAAAAACGCGTGCTATAGTATGCCATACGGTATGGGCTATAGCCCATGTTCACAAATGATGAAAAACAAGGTTAAAAAAAAGTTTAAAAATTCAAAAAACGATGGGCTATAACCCATGTTTTTTGAATTTTTCATTTTTTTCAAATCCTCAAAAATGATGAAAAACGGCGTGCTATAGTATGCCGTACGGTATGGGCTATAGCCCATGTTCACAAATGATGAAAAACAAGGTTAAAAAATATATCAAAAATTCAAAAAACGATGGGCTATAACCCATGTTTTTTGATTTTTTTTTTTTTTCAAATCCTCAAAAATGATGAAAAACGGTGTGCTATAGTATGCCGTACGGTATGGGCTATAGCCCATGTTCACAAATGATGAAAAACAAGGTTAAAAAAAATATCAAAAATTCAAAAAACGATGGGCTATAACCCATGTTTTTTGAATTTTTCATTTTTTTCAAATCCTCAAAAATGATGAAAAACGCGTGCTATAGTATGCCATAGGGTATGGGCTATAGCCCATGTTCACAAATGATGAAAAACAAGGTTAAAAAAAATATCAAAAATTAAAAAAACGATGGGCTATAACCCATGTTTTTTGAATTTTTCATTTTTTTCAAATCCTCAAAAATGATGAAAAACGGCGTGCTATAGTATGCCGTACGGTATTGGCTATAGCCCATGTTCACAAATGATGAAAAACAAGGTTAAAAAAAATATCAAAAATTCAAAAAACGATGGGCTATAACCCATGTTTTTTTGATTTTTTTTTTTTTTTTCAAATCCTCAAAAATGATGAAAAACGGCGTGCTATAGTATGCCGTACGGTATGGGCTATAGCCCATGTTCACAAATGATGAAAAACAAGGTTAAAAAAAATATCAAAAATTCAAAAAACGATGGGCTATAACCCATGTTTTTTGAATTTTTCATTTTTTTCAAATCCTCAAAAATGATGAAAAACGCGTGCTATAGTATGCCATACGGTATGGGCTATAGCCCATGTTCACAAATGATGAAAAACAAGGTTAAAAAAAAGTTTAAAAATTCAAAAAACGATGGGCTATAACCCATGTTTTTTGAATTTTTCATTTTTTTCAAATCCTCAAAAATGATGAAAAACGGCGTGCTATAGTATGCCGTACGGTATGGGCTATAGCCCATGTTCACAAATGATGAAAAACAAGGTTAAAAAATATATCAAAAATTCAAAAAACGATGGGCTATAACCCATGTTTTTTGATTTTTTTTTTTTTTCAAATCCTCAAAAATGATGAAAAACGGTGTGCTATAGTATGCCGTACGGTATGGGCTATAGCCCATGTTCACAAATGATGAAAAACAAGGTTAAAAAAAATATCAAAAATTCAAAAAACGATGGGCTATAACCCATGTTTTTTGAATTTTTCATTTTTTTCAAATCCTCAAAAATGATGAAAAACGCGTGCTATAGTATGCCATACGGTATGGGCTATAGCCCATGTTCACAAATGATGAAAAACAAGGTTAAAAAAAATATCAAAAATTAAAAAAACGATGGGCTATAACCCATGTTTTTTGAATTTTTCATTTTTTTCAAATCCTCAAAAATGATGAAAAACGGCGTGCTATAGTATGCCGTACGGTATTGGCTATAGCCCATGTTCACAAATGATGAAAAACAAGGTTAAAAAAAATATAAAAAATTCAAAAAACGATGGGCTGTAACCCATGTTTTTTGAATTTTGATTTTTTTTCAAATCCTCAAAAATGATGAAAAACGGCGTGCTATAGTATGCCGTACGGTATGGGCTATAGCCCATGTTCACAAATGATGAAAAACAAGGTTAAAAAAAATATCAAAAATTCAAAAAACGATGGGCTATAACCCATGTTTTTTGAATTTTTCATTTTTTTCAAATCCTCAAAAATGATGAAAAACGGCGTGCTATAGTATGCCGTACGGTATGGGCTATAGCCCATGTTCACAAATGATGAAAAACAAGGTTAAAAAAAATATCAAAAATTCAAAAAACGATGGGCTATAACCCATGTTTTTTGAATTTTTCATTTTTTTCAAATCCTCAAAAATGATGAAAAACGGCGTGCTATAGTATGCCGTACGGTATGGGCTATAGCCCATGTTCACAAATGATGAAAAACAAGGTTAAAAAAAATATCAAAAATTCAAAAAACGATGGGCTATAACCCATGTTTTTTGAATTTTTCATTTTTTTCAAATCCTCAAAAATGATGAAAAACGGCGTGCTATAGTAAGCCGTACGATATGGGCTATAGCCCATGGTCCAAAATGATGTCGTTCTATACCGCAACATACTTAAAAGTATAGCGGTGTATGAGAATGGGTGTTGCGGAGGATGAGAAACTGTTTCTCATACTCCGCAACACCCATGATGAATGATGAAAAACGGCGTGCTATAGTATGCCGTACGGTATGGGCTATAGCCCATGTTCACAAATGATGAAAAACAAGTTTAAAAAAAAGTTTAAAAATTCAAAAAACGATGGGCTATAACCCATGTTTTTTTAAATTTTAATTTTTTTCAAATCCTCAAAAATGATGAAAAACGGCGTGCTATAGTATGCCGTACGGTATGGGCTATAGCCCATGTTCACAAATGATGAAAAACAAGGTTAAAAAATATATCAAAAATTCAAAAAAACGATGGGCTATAACCCATGTTTTTTGATTTTTTTTTTTTTTTCAAATCCTCAAAAATGATGAAAAACGGCGTGCTATAGTATGCCGTACGGTATGGGCTATAGCCCATGTTCACAAATGATGAAAAACAAGGTTAAAAAGAATATCAAAAATTCAAAAAACGATGGGCTATAACCCATGTTTTTTGAATTTTTCATTTTTTTCAAATCCTCAAAAATTATGAAAAACGCGTGCTATAGTATGCCATACAGTATGGGCTATAGCCCATGTTCACAAATGATGAAAAACACGGTTAAAAAAAATATCAAAAATTCAAAAAACGATGGGCTATAACCCATGTTTTTTGAATTTTTCATTTTTTTCAAATCCTCAAAAATGATGAAAAACGGCGTGCTATAGTATGCCGTACGGTATTGGCTATAGCCCATGTTCACAAATGATGAAAAACAAGGTTAAAAAAAATATAAAAAATTCAAAAAACGATGGGCTGTAACCCATGTTTTTTGAATTTTGATTTTTTTTCAAATCCTCAAAAATGATGAAAAACGGCGTGCTATAGTATGCCGTACGGTATGGGCTATAGCCCATGTTCACAAATGATGAAAAACAAGGTTAAAAAAAATATCAAAAATTCAAAAAACGATGGGCTATAACCCATGTTTTTTGAATTTTTCATTTTTTTCAAATCCTCAAAAATGATGAAAAACGGCGTGCTATAGTATGCCGTACGGTATGGGCTATAGCCCATGTTCACAAATGATGAAAAACAAGGTTAAAAAAAATATCAAAAATTCAAAAAACGATGGGCTATAACCCATGTTTTTTGAATTTTTCATTTTTTTCAAATCCTCAAAAATGATGAAAAACGGCGTGCTATAGTATGCCGTACGGTATGGGCTATAGCCCATGTTCACAAATGATGAAAAACAAGGTTAAAAAAAATATCAAAAATTCAAAAAACGATGGGCTATAACCCATGTTTTTTTTAATTTTTCATTTTTTTCAAATCCTCAAAAATGATGAAAAACGGCGTGCTATAGTATGCCGTACGGTATGGGCTATAGCCCATGTTCACAAATGATGAAAAACAAGGTTAAAAAAAATATCAAAAATTCAAAAAACGATGGGCTATAACCCATGTTTTTTGAATTTTTCATTTTTTTCAAATCCTCAAAAATGATGAAAAACGCGTGCTATAGTATGCCATACGGTATGGGCTATAGCCCATGTTCACAAATGATGAAAAACAAGGTTAAAAAAAATATCAAAAATTCAAAAAACGATGGGCTATAACCCATGTTTTTTGAATTTTTCATTTTTTTTAAATCCTCAAAAATGATGAAAAACGGCGTGCTATAGTATGCCGTACGGTATGGTCTATAGCCCATGTTCACAAATGATGAAAAACAAGGTTAAAAAAAATATCAAAAATTCAAAAAACGATGGGCTATAACCCATGTTTTTTCAATTTTTCATTTTTTTCAAATCCTCAAAAATGATGAAAAACGGCGTGCTATAGTATGCCGTACGGTATTGGCTATAGCCCATGTTCACAAATGATGAAAAACAAGGTTAAAAAATATATAAAAAATTCAAAAAACGATGGGCTGTAACCCATGTTTTTTGAATTTTTATTTTTTTTCAAATCCTCAAAAATGATGAAAAACGGCGTGCTATAGTATGCCGTACGGTATGGGCTATAGCCCATGTTCACAAATGATGAAAAACAAGGTTAAAAAAAATATCAAAAATTCAAAAAACGATGGGCTATAACCCATGTTTTTTGAATTTTTCATTTTTTTCAAATCCTCAAAAATGATGAAAAACGGCGTGCTATAGTATGCCGTACGGTATGGGCTATAGCCCATGTTCACAAATGATGAAAAACAAGGTTAAAAAAAATATCAAAAATTCAAAAAACGATGGGCTATAACCCATGTTTTTTGAATTTTTCATTTTTTTCAAATCCTCAAAAATGATGAAAAACTGCGTGCTATAGTATGCCGTACGGTATTGGCTATAGCCCATGTTCACAAATGATGAAAAACAAGGTTAAAAAAAATATAAAAAATTCAAAAAACGATGGGCTGTAACCCATGTTTTTTGAATTTTGAATTTTTTTCAAATCCTCAAAAATGATGAAAAACGGCGTGCTATAGTATGCCGTACGGTATGGTCTATAGCCCATGTTCACAAATGATGAAAAACAAGGTTAAAAAAAATATCAAAAATTCAAAAAACGATGGGCAATAACCCATGTTTTTTTCAATTTTTCATTTTTTTCAAGTCCTCAAAAATTATGAAAAACGGCGTGCTTTAGTATGCCGTACGGTATGGGCTATAGCCCATGTTCACAAATGATGAAAAACAAGGTTAAAAAAAAAATCAAAAATTCAAAAAACGATGGGCTATAACCCATGTTTTTTGAATTTTTCTATTTTTTTTTAATCCTCAAAAATGAAAAACGGCGTGCTATAGTATGCCGTACGGTATGGGCTATAGCCCATGTTCACAAATGATGAAAAACAAGGTTAAAAAAAATATCAAAAATTCAAAAAACGATGGGCTACAACCCATGTTTTTTTAATTTTTCATTTTTTTTAAATCCTCAAAAATGATGAAAAACGGCGTGCTATAGTATGCCGTACGGTATGGGCTATAGCCCATGTTCACAAATGATGAAAAACAAGGTTAAAAAATATATCAAAAATTCAAAAAACGATGGGCTATAACCCATGTTTTTTGAATTTTTCATTTTTTTTTAATCCTCAAAAATGATGAAAAACGGCGTGCTATAGTATGCCGTACGGTATGGGCTATAGCCCATGTTCACAAATGATGAAAAACAAGGTTAAAAAAAATATCAAAAATTAAAAAAACGATGGGCTATAACCCATGTTTTTTTAATTTTTCATTTTTTTCAAATCCTCAAAAATGATGAAAAACGCGTGCTATAGTATGCCATACGGTATGGGCTATAGCCCATGTTCACAAATGATGAAAAACAAGGTTAAAAAAAATATCAAAAATTCTAAAAACGATGGGCTATAACCCATGTTTTTTGAATTTTTCATTTTTTTCAAATCCTCAAAAATGATGAAAAACGGCGTGCTATAGTATGCCGTACGGTATGGGCTATAGCCCATGTTCACAAATGATGAAAAACAAGGTTAAAAAAAAAATCAAAAATTCAAAAAACGATGGGCTATAACCCATGTTTTTTGAATTTTTCTATTTTTTTTTAATCCTCAAAAATGATGAAAAACGGCGTGCTATAGTATGCCGTACGGTATGGGCTATAGCCCATGTTCACAAATGATGAAAAACAAGGTTAAAAAAAATATCAAAAATTAAAGAAACGATGGGCTATAACCCATGTTTTTTGAAATTTTCATCTTTTTCAAATCCTCAAAAATGATGAAAAACGGCGTGCTATAGTATGCCATACGGTATGGGCTATAGCCCATGTTCACAAATGATGAAAAACAAGGTTAAAAAAAAAATCAAAAATTCAAAAAACGATGGGCTATAACCCATGTTTTTTTAATTTTTCTATTTTTTTTTAATCCTCAAAAATGATGAAAAACGGCGTGCTATAGTATGCCGTACGGTATGGGCTATAGCCCATGTTCACAAATGATGAAAAACAAGGTTAAAAAAATATCAAAAATTAAAGAAACGATGGGCTATAACCCATGTTTTTTGAAATTTTCATCTTTTTCAAATCCTCAAAAATGATGAAAAACGGCGTGCTATAGTATGCCATACGGTATGGGCTATAGCCCATGTTCACAAATGATGAAAAACAAGGTTAAAAAAAATATCAAAAATTCAAAAAACGATGGGCTATAACCCATGTTTTTTTAATTTTTCTATTTTTTTTTAATCCTCAAAAATGATGAAAAACGGCGTGCTATAGTATGCCGTACGGTATGGGCTATAGCCCATGTTCACAAATGATGAAAAACAAGGTTAAAAAGAATATCAAAAATTCAAAAAACGATGGGCTATAACCCATGTTTTTTGAATTTTTCATTTTTTTCAAATCCTCAAAAATTATGAAAAACGCGTGCTATAGTATGCCATACGGTATGGGCTATAGCCCATGTTCACAAATGATGAAAAACACGGTTAAAAAAAATATCAAAAATTCAAAAAACGATGGGCTATAACCCATGTTTTTTGAATTTTGATTTTTTTTCAAATCCTCAAAAATGATGAAAAACGGCGTGCTATAGTATGCCGTACGGTATGGGCTATAGCCCATGTTCACAAATGATGAAAAACAAGGTTAAAAAAAATATCAAAAATTCAAAAAACGATGGGCTATAACCCATGTTTTTTGAATTTTTCATTTTTTTCAAATCCTCAAAAATGATGAAAAACGGCGTGCTATAGTATGCCGTACGGTATGGGCTATAGCCCATGTTCACAAATGATGAAAAACAAGGTTAAAAAAAATATCAAAAATTCAAAAAACGATGGGCTATAACCCATGTTTTTTGAATTTTTCATTTTTTTCAAATGCTCAAAAATGATGAAAAACGCGTGCTATAGTATGCCATACGGTATGGGCTATAGCCCATGTTCACAAATGATGAAAAACAAGGTTAAAAAAAATATCAAAAATTCAAAAAACGATGGGCTATAACCCATGTTTTTTGAATTTTTCATTTTTTTCAAATCCTCAAAAATGATGAAAAACGGCGTGCTATAGTATGCCGTACGGTATGGTCTATAGCCCATGTTCACAAATGATGAAAAACAAGGTTAAAAAAAATATCAAAAATTCAAAAAACGATGGGCTATAACCCATGTTTTTTAAATTTTTCATTTTTTTCAAATCCTCAAAAATGATGAAAAACGGCGTGCTATAGTATGCCGTACGGTATTGGCTATAGCCCATGTTCACAAATGATGAAAAACAAGGTTAAAAAATATATAAAAAATTCAAAAAACGATGGGCTGTAACCCATGTTTTTTGAATTTTTATTTTTTTTCAAATCCTCAAAAATGATGAAAAACGGCGTGCTATAGTATGCCGTACGGTATGGGCTATAGCCCATGTTCACAAATGATGAAAAACAAGGTTAAAAAAAATATCAAAAATTCAAAAAACGATGGGCTATAACCCATGTTTTTTGAATTTTTCATTTTTTTCAAATCCTCAAAAATGATGAAAAACGGCGTGCTATAGTATGCCGTACGGTATGGGCTATAGCCCATGTTCACAAATGATGAAAAACAAGGTTAAAAAAAATATCAAAAATTCAAAAAACGATGGGCTATAACCCATGTTTTTTGAATTTTTCATTTTTTTCAAATCCTCAAAAATGATGAAAAACTGCGTGCTATAGTATGCCGTACGGTATTGGCTATAGCCCATGTTCACAAATGATGAAAAACAAGGTTAAAAAAAATATAAAAAATTCAAAAAACGATGGGCTGTAACCCATGTTTTTTGAATTTTGAATTTTTTTCAAATCCTCAAAAATGATGAAAAACGGCGTGCTATAGTATGCCGTACGGTATGGTCTATAGCCCATGTTCACAAATGATGAAAAACAAGGTTAAAAAAAATATCAAAAATTCAAAAAACGATGGGCAATAACCCATGTTTTTTTCAATTTTTCATTTTTTTCAAGTCCTCAAAAATTATGAAAAACGGCGTGCTTTAGTATGCCGTACGGTATGGGCTATAGCCCATGTTCACAAATGATGAAAAACAAGGTTAAAAAAAAAATCAAAAATTCAAAAAACGATGGGCTATAACCCATGTTTTTTGAATTTTTCTATTTTTTTTTAATCCTCAAAAATGAAAAACGGCGTGCTATAGTATGCCGTACGGTATGGGCTATAGCCCATGTTCACAAATGATGAAAAACAAGGTTAAAAAAAATATCAAAAATTCAAAAAAACGATGGGCTATAACCCATGTTTTTTTAATTTTTCATTTTTTTTAAATCCTCAAAAATGATGAAAAACGGCGTGCTATAGTATGCCGTACGGTATGGGCTATAGCCCATGTTCACAAATGATGAAAAACAAGGTTAAAAAATATATCAAAAATTCAAAAAACGATGGGCTATAACCCATGTTTTTTGAATTTTTCATTTTTTTTTAATCCTCAAAAATGATGAAAAACGGCGTGCTATAGTATGCCGTACGGTATGGGCTATAGCCCATGTTCACAAATGATGAAAAACAAGGTTAAAAAAAATATCAAAAATTAAAAAAACGATGGGCTATAACCCATGTTTTTTTAATTTTTCATTTTTTTCAAATCCTCAAAAATGATGAAAAACGCGTGCTATAGTATGCCATACGGTATGGGCTATAGCCCATGTTCACAAATGATGAAAAACAAGGTTAAAAAAAATATCAAAAATTCTAAAAACGATGGGCTATAACCCATGTTTTTTGAATTTTTCATTTTTTTCAAATCCTCAAAAATGATGAAAAACGGCGTGCTATAGTATGCCGTACGGTATGGGCTATAGCCCATGTTCACAAATGATGAAAAACAAGGTTAAAAAAAAAATCAAAAATTCAAAAACGATGGGCTATAACCCATGTTTTTTGAATTTTTCTATTTTTTTTTAATCCTCAAAAATGATGAAAAACGGCGTGCTATAGTATGCCGTACGGTATGGGCTATAGCCCATGTTCACAAATGATGAAAAACAAGGTTAAAAAAAATATCAAAAATTAAAGAAACGATGGGCTATAACCCATGTTTTTTGAAATTTTCATCTTTTTCAAATCCTCAAAAATGATGAAAAACGGCGTGCTATAGTATGCCATACGGTATGGGCTATAGCCCATGTTCACAAATGATGAAAAACAAGGTTAAAAAAAATATCAAAAATTCAAAAAACGATGGGCTATAACCCATGTTTTTTGAATTTTTGATATTTTTTTTAACCTTGTTTTTCATCATTTGTGAACATGGGCTATAGCCCATACCGTACGGCATACTATAGCACGCCGTTTTTCATCATTTTTGAGGATTTGAAAAAAAAATCAAAAAACTATGGGTCCCCTAATAGCCCATACCATACGGCATACTATAGCACACCGTTCTTAATCATTTTTGAGGATTTGAAAAAAAATCAAAAAACGATGGGCTATAACCCATCGGTTTTTTTTTTCATTTTTTTTCAAATCCTCAAAAATGATTAAGAACGGTGTGCTATAGTATGCCGTATGGTATGGGCTATTAGACGAGCATCTAAAAATGGGATAAAAACGTCAAAAAATAGACATCTAAAACACGTCTAAAAATAGACGTGTTTTAGACGTCTATTTTTAAACGTTTTTTATCCCATTTTTGACCATGGGCTATAGCCCATACCGTACGGCAGGGTTCCCCAATTAATTTTCCTCAAGGGCCATATTTTGACTAGCGTACCAGGCTGGGGGCCGAGTCTGCACGCGTGAGGTCGAGGTCTTGCCCTGAAAATTCATTTTCAGGACAAGACCCCATTTGAAAAGGATGCCCAGTTTGACATGCATAGGCTACTGACCCCCATTTAATGCCATTTATATCTGGGACCCTTAAGAATTTTTTGGAAATTCTTTCATGGGCCACAAGGGGGCGCTCTGTGGGCCGCAAATGGCCCGCGGGCCGCCTATTGGGGTACCCTGCCGTACGGCATACTATAGCACGCCGTTTTTCATCATTTTTGAGGATTTAAAAAAAAATCAAAAAATCTTAAAACGATGGGCTATAACCCATTGTTTTTTTTGTTTTTGTTTTTTTAATCCTCAAAAATGATTAAAAACGGCATGCTATAGTATGCCGTATGGTATGGGCTATTAGACGAGCGTCTAAAAATGGGATAAAAACGTCAAAAAATAGACGTCTAAAACACGTCTAAAGATAGAGGTGTTTTAGACGTATATTTTTAGATGTTTTTTTATCCCATTTTTGACCATGGGCTATAGCCCATACCGTACGGCATACTATAGCACACCGTTTTTTATCATTTTTGAGGATTTGAAAAAAAATCAAAAAACGATGGGCTATAACCCATCGTTTTTTTTTTTTTCATTTTTTTCAAATCCTCAAAAATGATAAAAAACGGCGTGCTATAGTATGCCGTATGGTATGGGCTATTAGACGAGCGTCTAAAAATGGGATAAAAACGTCTAAAAATAGACGTCTAAAACACGTCTAAAAATAGACGTGTTTTAGACGTCTATTTTTAGACGTTTTTTATCCCATTTTTGACCATGGGCTATAGCCCATACCGTACGGCATACTATAGCACGCCGTTTTTCATCATTTTTGAGGATTAAAAAATAAATAAAAAAACGATGGGCTATAACCCATCGTTTTTTTTTGTTTTTTTTTCAAAACCTCAAAAATGATTAAAAACGGCGTGCTATAGTATGCCGTACGTTATGGGCTATTAGACGAGCGTCTAAAAATGGGATAAAAACGTCTAAAACACGTCTAAAAATAGACGTGTTTTGGACGTCTATTTTTAGACGTTTTTTATCCCATTTGTGACCATGGGCTATAGCCCATACCGTACGGCATACTATAGCACGCCGTTTTTCATAATATTTTAGGATTTGAAAAAATCGAGCGTCTAAAAATGGGATAAAAACGTCTAAAAATAGACGTCTAAAACACGTCTAAAAATAGACGTGTTTTAGACGTCTATTTTTAGACGTTTCTTATCCCAATTTTGACCATGGGCTATAGCCTATACCAGGGGTCGGCAACCGGCGGCTCTAGAGCCGCATGCGGCTCTTGAGCACTCCCCTGGTGGCTCTCTGTAGCATTACAAAAAAATCGATGAAAATGTATAATGTTTATTTTTTCACATTTTTATTTTTCATTTATGGTTTCTGTAGGAGGCAAAACGTGACAGAAACATTCTTAAGTTTCCCAAATTTGTAAAAATGTGTAGAATAAATATTAAGTTTCAGCACATAATGTCAACAAAAATTTGTGTCATAACATGCGACACTCGCATGCTGCGCCAGACAGGTGTAAACAAACCGGTGGGTGTGTGTGAGGCTGCTGCTACGCTATGGCTTCTACAGGGAGAAAAAGGAAAATAGCCGACGAAAACCGAGGTTTTAACAATTCGTGGACAGACGCTTATGCCTTCACAGCCAATGCAGATGGATTGCCTGTATATGCTTAATCTGCAGTGACAAACTATCAAGCAACAAAAAAAGTAACATTGAAAGACATTTCCAGGGAAAGCATGTTAAGTTTGCAGCTGACCACCCGGCTGGGAATGAGAGAAAGAGGGCTGTTGCAGAACTGCAGAAGAGAGCAAACTAACTTTTAAAAAGTGGTTCGCAGCTTCAAACTCCAGTACTCCACCACTACTGCTAGTTTCGTTGCAACCCGGGAGATAATAAAACGTGGCAAGCCGTTCACAGACGGTGACTATAGGGCGCGTTCGGAAATACCACACCGGAGCACACTCGCCTATTAGTTTGCATTGCACAGTGGGCTCAGTGCGCTATTTCCGAACGCGCCCATATGAAGGAGTCATTCATTAAAATATCAGAGCACCTATTCTCAGACTTCAAAAACAAAACTGAGATAATACAGAAAATTAAAGACATGCCTCTCTCCGCAAAGACAGTCAAAGACAGAGCCATAAAAATGGCAAACAACATCACCAGTCAACAAATCAATGATATCAATTCAGCCCCAGCATTCTCGGTTGCCTGTGATGAGTCGTGTGATGCGATTGATATCGAACAAACTGCGCTGTTGTGCAGGTATATAAACGGTGACGGGCCGCAACAAAACATGGCATAATAATGTAATGAAAGTTAAACCATAGCGCACTTTATTTTAATAGATAGGCTAATATCCACTTGCAGCCCTGTTGTCTTCATTATATAAGCATTTTAAGGCTTAAAAAAATGTGCGGCTCCAGATAGATTTTGAATTAATGTTTTTGGTCGAAAATGGCTCATTCAACATCTTGGGTTGCCGACCCCTGGCCTATACCGTACGGCATACTATAGCACGCCGTTTTTCATCATTTTTGAGGATTTGAGAAAAAATCAAAAAATTAAAAAACGATGGGCTATAACCCATCGGTTTTTTTTCTTTTTCTTTTTTTTCAAATCCTCAAAAATGATTAAGAACGGTGTGCTATAGTATGCCGTATGGTATGGGCTATTAGACAAGCATCTAAAAATGGGATAAAAACGTCAAAAAATAGACGTCTAAAACACGTCTAAAAATAGACGTGTTTTAGACGTCTATTTTTAGACGTTTTTTATCCAATTGTTGACCATGGGCTATAGCCCATACCGTACGGCATACTATAGCACGCCGTTTTTCATAATTTTTGAGGATTTGAAAAAAATCTAAAAATCTTAAAACGATGGGCTATAACCCATCGTTTTTTTTTTTTAATTTTTTCAAATCCTCAAAAATGATTAAAAACGGCGTGCTATAGTATGCCGTATGGTATGGGCTATTAGACGAGCGTCTAAAAATGGGATAAAAACGTCTAAAAATAGACGTCTAAAACACGTCTAAAAATAGACGTGTTTTAGACGTCTATTTTTAGACGTTTTTTATCCCATTTTTGACCATGGGCTATAGCCCATACCGTACGGCATACTATAGCACGCCGTTTTTCATCATTTTTGAGGATTTAAAAAAAAATCAAAAAACGATGGGCTATAACCCATCGTTTTTTTTTTTAATTTTTTCAAATCCTCAAAAATGATTAAGAACGGTGTGCTATAGTATGCCGTATGGTATGGGCTATTAGACAAGCATCTAAAAATGGGATAAAAACGTCTAAAAATAGACGTCTAAAACACGTCTAAAAATAGACGTGTTTTAGACGTCTATTTTTAGACGTTTTTTATCCCAATTTTGACCATGGGCTATAGCCCATACCGTACGGCATACTATAGCACGCCGTTTTTCATCCTTTTTGAGGATTTAAAAAAAAAATCAAAAAACGATGGGCTATAACCCATCGTTTTTTTTTTTTTTTTTTTTTTTTCAAAACCTTAAAAATGATTAAAAACGGCGTGCTATAGTATGCCGTACGTTATGGGCTATTAGACGAGCGTCTAAAAATGGGATAAAAACGTCTAAAACACGTCTAAAAATAGACGTGTTTTGGACGTCTATTTTTAGACGTTTTTTATCCCATTTGTGACCATGGGCTATAGCCCATACCGTACGGCATACTATAGCACGCCGTTTTTCATATTTTTTTAGGATTTGAAAAAATCGAGCGTCTAAAAATGGGATAAAAACGTCTAAAAATAGTCGTCTAAAACACGTCTAAAAATAGACGTGTTTTAGACGTCTATTTTTAGACGTTTCTTATCCCAATTTTGACCATGGGCTATAGCCCATACCGTACGGCATACTATAGCACGCCGTTTTTCATCATTTTTGAGGATTTGAAAAAAAATCAAAAAATTAAAAAACGATGGGCTATAACCCATCGTTTTTTTTTCTTTTTCTTTTTTTTCAAATCCTCAAAAATGATTAAGAACGGCGTGCTATAGTATGCCGTACGGTATGGGCTATTAGACGAGCGTCTAAAAATGGGATAAAAACGTCTAAAAATAGACGTCTAAAACACGTCTAAAAATAGACGTGTTTTAGACGTCTATTTTTAGACGTTTTTTATCCCATTTTTGACCATGGGCTATAGCCCATACCGTACGGCATACTATAGCACGCCGTTTTTCATCATTTTTGAGGATTTAAAAAAAAAATCAAAAAAATTTAAAATTTATGGGCTATAACCCATCGTTTTTTTTTTTTTTTTTCATTTTTTTCAAATCCTCAAAAATGATTAAAAACTGCGTGCTATAGTATGCCGTACGGTATGGGCTATTGACGAGCGTCTAAAAATGGGATAAAAACGTCTAAAAATAGACGTCTAAAACACGTCTAAAAATAGACGTGTTTTAGACGTCTATTTTTAGACGTTTTTTATCCCATTTTTGACCATGGGCTATAGCCCATACCGTACGGCATACTATAGCACGCCGTTTTTCATAATTTTTGAGGATTTGAAAAAAAATCTAAAAATCTTAAAACGATGGGCTACAACCCATCGTTTTATTTTTTTTCATTTTTTTCAAATCCTCAAAAATGATTAAAAACGGCGTGCTATAGTATGCCGTATGGTATGGGCTATTAGACGAGCGTCTAAAAATGGGATAAAAACGTCTAAAAATAGACGTCTAAAACACGTCTAAAAATAGACGTGTTTTAGACGTCTATTTTTAGACGTTTTTTATCCCATTTTTGACTATGGGCTATAGCCCATACCGTACGGCATACTATAGCACGCCGTTTTTCATCATTTTTGAGGGGAAAAAAAATCAAAAAACGATGGGCTATAACCCATCGGTTTTTTTTTTAATTTTTTCAAATCCTCAAAAATGATTAAGAACGGTGTGCTATAGTATGCCGTATGGTATGGGCTATTAGACAAGCATCTAAAAATGGGATAAAAACGTCTAAAAATAGACGTCTAAAACACGTCTAAAAATAGACGTGTTTTAGACGTCTATTTTTAGACGTTTTTTATCCCATTTTTGACCATGGGCTATAGCCCATACCGTACGGCATACTATAGCACGCCGTTTTTCATAATTTTTGAGGATTTGAAAAAAAATCAAAAAATCTTAAAACGATGGGCTACAACCCATCGTTTTATTTTTTTTCATTTTTTTCAAATCCTCAAAAATGATTAAAAACGGCGTGCTATAGTATGCCGTATGGTATGGGCTATTAGACGAGCGTCTAAAAATGGGATAAAAACGTCTAAAAATAGACGTCTAAAACACGTCTAAAAATAGACGTGTTTTAGACGTCTATTTTTAAACGTTTTTTATCCCATTTTTGACCATGGGCTATAGCCCATACCGTACGGCATACTATAGCACGCCGTTTTTCATCATTTTTGAGGGGAAAAAAAATCAAAAAACGATGGGCTATAACCCATCGTTTTTTTTTTTAATTTTTTCAAATCCTCAAAAATTATTAAGAACGGTGTGCTATAGTATGCCGTACGTTATGGGCTATTAGACGAGCGTCTAAAAATGGGATAAAAACGTCTAAAACACGTCTAAAAATAGACGTGTTTTAGACGTCTATTTTTAGACGTTTTTTATCCCATTTGTGACCATGGGCTATAGCCCATACCGTACGGCATACTATAGCACGCCGTTTTTCATAATTTTTTAGGATTTGAAAAAAAGTTCAAAAAATCTTAAAACGATGGGCTATAACCCATGTTTTTTTGTTGTTTTTTTTTTTTTTCATATCCTCAAAAATGATTAAAAACGGCGTGCTATAGTATGCCGTACGGTATGGGCTATTAGACGAGCGTCTAAAAATGGGATAAAAACGTCTAAAAATAGACATCTAAAACACGTCTAAAAATAGACGTGTTTTAGACGTCTATTTTTAGACGTTTCTTATCCCAATTTTGACCATGGGCTATAGCCCATACCGTACGGCATACTATAGCACGCCGTTTTTCATCATTTTTGAGGATTTGAAAAAAAAACAAAAATTTAAAAAACGATGGGCTATAACCCATCGGTTTTTTTTCTTTTTCTTTTTTTTCAAATCCTCAAAAATGATTAAGAACGGCGTGCTATAGTATGCCGTACGGTATGGGCTATTAGACGAGCGTCTAAAAATGGGATAAAAACGTCAAAAAATAGACGTCTAAAACACGTCTAAAAATAGACGTGTTTTAGACGTCTATTTTTAGACGTTTTTTATCCCATTTTTGACCATGGGCTATAGCCCATACCGTACGGCATACTATAGCACGCCGTTTTTCATCATTTTTGAGGATTTGAAAAAAAATCAAAAAATTAAAAAACGATGGGCTATAACCCATCGGTTTTTTTTCTTTTTCTTTTTTTTCAAATCCTCAAAAATGATTAAGAACGGCGTGCTATAGTATGCCGTACGGTATGGGCTATTAGACGAGCGTCTAAAAATGGGATAAAAACGTCAAAAAATAGACGTCTAAAACACGTCTAAAAATAGACGTGTTTTAGACGTCTATTTTTAGATGTTTTTTATCCCATTTTTGACCATGGGCTATAGCCCATACCGTACGGCATACTATAGCACGCCGTTTTTCATCATTTTTGAGGATTTGAAAAAAAAATCTAAAAAATCTAAATTTTATGGGCTATAACCCATCGTTTTTTTTTTTTTTTTTTCATTTTTTTCAAATCCTCAAAAATGATTAAAAACTGCGTGCTATAGTATGCCGTACGGTATGGGCTATTGACGAGCGTCTAAAAATGGGATAAAAACGTCTAAAAATAGACGTCTAAAACACGTCTAAAAATAGACGTGTTTTAGACGTCTATTTTTAGACGTTTCTTATCCCATTTTTGACCATGGGCTATAGCCCATACCGTACGGCATACTATAGCACGCCGTTTTTCATCATTTTTGAGGATTTGAAAAAAAATCAAAAAATTTAAAAACGATGGGCTATAACCCATCGGTTTTTTTTCTTTTTCTTTTTTTTCAAATCCTCAAAAATGATTAAGAACGGCGTGCTATAGTATGCCGTACGGTATGGGCTATTAGACGAGCGTCTAAAAATGGGATAAAAACGTCAAAAAATAGACGTCTAAAACACGTCTAAAAATAGACGTGTTTTAGACGTCTATTTTTAGACGTTTTTTATCCCATTTTTGACCATGGGCTATAGCACATACCGTACGGCATACTATAGCACGCCGTATTTCAAAAAACGATGGGTTATAAGTTATAGCCCATCGTTTTTTGAATTTTTGATATTTTTTTTAACCTTGTTTTTCATCATTTGTGAACATGGGCTATAGCCCATACCGTACGGCATACTATAGCACGCCGTTTTTCATCATTTTTGAGGATTTGAAAAAAATGAAAAATTAAAAAAACATGGGTTATAGCCCATCGTTTTTTGTATTTCTTTCTTTTTTTTTTATCCTCGTTTTTCATCATTTTGGACCATGGGCTATAGCCCATATCGTACGGCATACTATAGCACGCCGTTTTTCATCATTTTTGAGGATTTGAAAAAAATGAAAAATTAAAAAAACATGGGTTATAGCCCATCGTTTTTTAATTTTTGATATATTTTTTAACCTTGTTTTTCATCATTTGTGAACATGGGCTATAGCCCATACCGTACGGCATACTATAGCATGCCGTTTTTCATTATTTTTGAGGATTTGAAAAAAATGAAGAATTAAAAAAACATGGGTTATAGCCCATCGTTTTTAGAATTTTTGATATTTTTTTTAACCTTGTTTTTCATCATTTGTGAACATGGGCTATAGCCCATACCGTACGGCATACTATAGCACGCCGTTTTTCATCATTTTTGAGGATTTGAAAAAAATGAAAAATTCAAAAAACATGGGTTATAGCCCATCGTTTTTTGAATTTTTGATTTTTTTTTTAACGTTGTTTTTCATCATTTGTGAACATGGGCTATAGCCCATACCGTACGGCATACTATAGTACGCCGTTTTTCATCATTTTTGAGGATTTGAAAAAAAAAAAAAAAAAAAAAAAACATAGGTTATAGCCCATCGTTTTTTGAATTTTTGATATTTTTTTTAAACTTGTTTTTCATCATTTGTGAACATGGGCTATAGCCCATACCGTATGGCATACTATAGCACGCCGTTTTTCATCATTCATCATGGGTGTTGCGGAGGATGAGAAACAGTTTCTCATCCTCCGCAACACCCATTCTCATACAACGCTATACTTTTAAGTATGTTGCGGTATAGAACGTCATCATTTTGGACCATGGCTATAGCCCATATCGTACGGCTTACTATAGCACGCCGTTTTTCATCATTTTTGAGGATTTGAAAAAAATGAAAAATTCAAAAAACATGGGTTATAGCCCATCGTTTTTTTATTTATTTTTTATCCTCGTTTTTCATCATTTTGGACCATGGGCTATAGCCCATATCGTACGGCATACTATAGCACGCCGTTTTTCATCCTTTTTGAGGATTTGAAAAAAAAGGGAAAAAAAAGAAAAACGATGGGTTATAGCCCATCGTTTTTTGAATTTTTGAAAAAATAAATTATCCTTGTTTTTCATCATTTTGGACCATGGGCTTTATCCCATATAGTGCGGCATACGCCGTTTTTCATCATTTTTGAGGATTTGAAAAAAATGAAAGAATTAAGAAAACAAACGATGGGTTATAGCCCATAGTTTTTGTATTATTATTTAAAAAAATTATCCTCGTTTTTCATCATTTTGTATGTAGGACTAGTAGCATGCCAAAGTTTGTGCTATTGCCATAGAGAATGCATTGGGCGTTTAAGTTAAATAACTCAGAAACTATAAAACATTTCAAAGTAAAAAAGTTCCAGCATGTGTCTCCACAGTAAGCTGAATAATAAAGTGTGAATGGAGTTTCTAGGTGAAAGTGATTTTTGACGTGCCAATGTCTGCCATTGAGCCCCATTGTAAATTTGAAAGCACTATATTTCTAAAACTATGAAACATTTCAAATATTCCTTTTCAGGCAAACATGTCCACCGTAAGATGAACCTAAGTAGGCTAGAATGGGGTTGCTAGGTGTAAGTATGTAGGACTAGTAGCATGCCAAAGTTTGTGCGATTGCCATAGAGAATGCATTGGGCGTTTAAGTTAAATAACTCAGAAACTATAAAACAGTATGTAAAAAGTTCCAGCATGTGTCTCCACAGTAAGCTGAATAATAAAAAGTGTGAATGGAGTTTCTAGGTGAAAGTGATTTTTGACGTGCCAATGTCTGCCATTGAGCCCCATTGTAAATTTCTCAAATTTGAAAGCACTATATTTCTAAAACGATTAAACATTACAAAGATTCCTTTTCAGGCAAACATGTCCACCGCAAGATTAACCTAAAAAGGTTTGAATGGGGTTGCTAGGTGTAAGTATGTATAACTAGTAGCATGCCAAAGTTTGTGCTATTGCCATTGAAAATGCATTGGGCGTTAAAGTTAAATAACTTAGTCAGAAACTACTACTACAACCAGCTCACACTCCCATATCCTTACTACTGCGCAAGGATCATGGTTTACGACACATCAACCGGTAGGATCAGGACATTTAGTTAGAGGCATGAGGCTTGAACCTGCGAGTGGTTCACCACACCACAATGCACAAACTTTGAGGTCCATTTCTTTACCAACTGCACCATCACCACCTTAGCCTGACTGAGTGAGATTTCTCGGCGCTTTTGTCTTCTTCTTTCTTCAAAGTAGAGTATCAGAGTAAAGACCCGAGTGGGATTTGAACCCACAATGTCTGGATCATGTAGACAGCCACTTAACACATTGACCTATCTCATGCTCTCTGTGTTCTGTCATGGATTCTCCTCTGTGTTATCTGATTAACATCCATGATAACACTTAAAAGACACCTTTGATGCACAGCAACCATTAAAATGTTCTTCACATCATCCCAAGGCCCCATTTAAAGTGACACCAAGAAGGACAACTTAAAACAGAAGACAGACTATGAGAAACCACAGAGAGCTCAGTGGCACCCTTGTTATGACAACATCCTTGTGAGCCAGAGATTGTGACTTCAAATCCAGCTGAGTTCCTCCAACTTTCACTCTGCAGCATGTTTTGGAGAATAACATCCTGGCAAGCAGAAGGTCCTCGGTTCGAATCCCAGTCCTGTCAATGTGTCAAGCCCTTAACTGTTCTATGGAAAGTGAAGCCGAACAAGCCCAAATTGATTAAATAAATTAAATACCAGCTGCATTATTATCTTTGGGGGTGCACTATAACTGCCTCTGTTTCAGCACAGTAGTTTAGGTAGGAAATAAAGTTCTCTAAGGCTTGTGTTCTGAGTCGTTCGTTTCCGACCGGAGATATTTGCGGTTCACACACACAGAAACAGCGCACCACGGTTTAGCCAATGAGGAAGGAAACTGGACTAGCACAGCAACGTCAGCCAATGAGATAACGAGCTGGACTAGACTACTAACTAGAGCAGGGGTTCTCAACCCGTGGGTCGCGACCCCTCGGGGGTCGCCAAATTATTTTGGGGGGTCCCCAAATATATATATATATATATATATATATATATATATATATATATATATACATACATATATATATAAAATATATATATATCCCAAAATATATATAGGCCTATATCTCCCAAAAAAATATATAAAAAAAATATATATATATATATATATATATAAATATATGCAACTGAATGGCTGGAAAGTGGAAATGTCCAGAGACATTGCCAAAGCATTTCCGGGGGTCCCCGGAACTAGAACTAGCTAGCTTGCACATCGATGATAGACTCAGCTTGCCATTTCATAGCAGCTGGTAAAAACTGAGCTTTCTCTGTGGCATTAAAGCAACACTACACTGCATTTAGTTTGGTGTCAGTGGCCACTTTGGACACAAATAACATGGCAGCCAACTTCAGTACCCAAGAGTTTCTGCAAGCATGTCCGGCAAGGACGTGCCATATCCTCCAGTCTTTGCTTTGACTGGCAATTAAACTGTCTCTCCTATACAAAGTAATACAGTCAAGACCCATTTATGGATGGTTGTTATATTGCTTTTTTAAACAAGTAAGCAAACATACAAACATAGTGCTGCTATAAATAGATATATTACAATTAGGAAGGTGGGGCATTTCATTATTAGTCCTTCAGATTTTATCAAAATATCACGCAAGTGATCTTTACAGTCATGTAATCATGTAATGTATGCCAGCCATTTATTGAAAAAAACAACATGCATTCATCTTTATAACATTACTAAGCATTATGAATACTGTTCCGTCACAAACGACCATATATCCTGGTGGAGACCTGTGTGCACCTTTTCTAGTTACCCAACAAGTCTTTTTTTCCCCCTTTTTTTTAACTGGACATCCTAGCCCTGTTCCAAGTTATCAGACGCCGCCAACAGGGGGAACAACAACATAGACTTTAGGATTAAATTAAAGTCACGAGTTCCATGTTCTACATAGCCAGAAAGTTAGATTCCAGGTGTGCCCTGGACTTTTCTCATGTGTCGGTCTGTCCAAGCACCCGAGCGTTAAAAAAATATTTGATTTAATAATGGTGCAAGTGATTTGAAGCCCCTAACTAACCTTGAACATTCTACCTCCTCACCTCTCCTGTCACACTCTCTCTCTCTGGCTTTGAACAAGATGTAAGCGACTGCTTGCAGATATTAGAGAGCATGGGAGGGCAGATCTGCGACATACCAAAGCCTACACGGGTTGTGCAAGGACGCGCTGTGATTGACAGCCTAACCCTAACCTTAACATCGGTAAAACTATACCTAAACTTAACCTCAGTAAAACTATACCTAAACCTAACCTAAACCTCAGTACACTTCACTTGCCCGGGGGGCGTGGATATAAGCACAACCCGTGTAGGAATTAGATCTGCATGAATTTCACCAGGTGCTCATCATCAGTGCACTGACGAAAGCATTGGCAAAGCAGCAGTGCGGTTAGTAAACGGTAAGGAAGGCGACACATGATGTACACCTTGACATCATTTAGAAACTACTCCACTAAAACAAACAACTACAATCTAGACAATAAACATCCGCGGAAATGGAAATATCTTGGCCACTTAAACGCTCTATAAGTAAAAATGGACCCGGGTTGCAACTGTACTTGGGGCGGCTTTTCTTCCCCCGTCGACACCAAAATTTACGAAAGGACTTTTACTTGTAACAGAGTGTTATTGCGGTATCGGTACTATTACTTGTGTAAAAAGGCTGAGTACGTCTCCCACATAGCTTCTTTTGTCAGGGTTACCATGACCACACCACCTGAAATTAATTAATTAATTCACGCATTCATTCATATGTCCGTTCGTTATTCCCAGGGATATATGAAAAGTACACAGTTGGGGTGGGTCGCGCATACCTCGTTCAAACCCAGAGTTCCAAAATGCATCAAATAAATGTATTGCTTATGAACGATGTGTCTTTCACACTGAAGTTCCACACTTTGAAATGATGTGTTGT
>NC_139698.1:18546613-18571547 GCF_964188405.1 Protomyctophum parallelum | reverse complement strand
GACGTCTGGAGAACACGGTCCTCCTGCTCAACGTTCCCCACCGACAGGCACAGCCCCAGCCCGTTGAGGTACGTGCAGCTCCTCTCCGTGTGCGTGCCCATGTGGCGAGGGAGGTTCCTGGCGTCGTGGATGACCTTCCGGCACACGGGACACTGCTGTGGCACGTGGGACTTCCACTTCCTCTTCCTGCCTTCCTCTCCCTGCCGCCGCCGCCGCCCACCGCCCAGCCCGAGCACCGAGGATTCGCCGGCGGTCACCGGTTTAGACCCCTCGCCCTCCTCCTCCTCCTGCCCTTCCTGCTGCCGGAGGGCAGTGGAGTCGAGCATGGTGGTCTGGGGTGGGGCGGCGGCGGGGTCCTGCGCCACCCCTCCCGTCACCGATGCCACTCTCCTCATCTTCGTGCGGTCCGTTTTGCGGCGGGATCCTCGCTCTCGCGGCGGCGGTGCCGGCGGCTCCCGTCCCTCCTCCGCGGTCGCTGCTGCCGTTCCCAGCTTGTCGTAGTTCGCCCCCTGGTGGTGGTGGTCAGGACTCCTCCTAGGGCTGTCACCATTACAAAATGTTAAGTTGACGATTAATTGTCACACACATAATTGTGATTAACGATTTAATAGAGGGTATGCGCGTGACATCATCATCAAACCCGGAAGTTATGCTGGAATGCCTACCAAGTGGCAAAAAACGACTTTCTGGCCTTAACAGCCCATGCATCCAAACAGAAAAGTCATATCTGATTGCATTAAAACAACATTAAACAACGTTAAACTGAATTTGTCACTCATTTTACCATTCACTTTAAGCATGCACATACCCTCTATTGTTGTTTATTTGTGTATTGAATATTGGAACGCTGCATTATTTATTTTCTTCATATTTTGCCTTTTAGGATTCTTAATCATAAATTGCACAGAGCAAAACTCGCACCGATCCCCCCACTGGTGTGCCTTTTGTTTATTCCGAAAATCTGGTGCGCTTAACCCAGGTTTTACCAGCCCAGGTTTCAACTATTTAAAACAAAAATAAGACACACTCTGTGCGCTCTGTGACATAACCGCCCAGCGCACTAAAAAAAAAGAAAACAAATTTGAGCACATTCCCGGTACGCATATCCGAATGCACCCTTAATAATTAAGGAACACATCTTTCCCACAAGCTTACAACACGTCACAACGTGACATGTTGAAAAATGTTTGAAAAAGGTTTGGAGCTTTTTTCGGGACACGATTGAGGATTATGCAAATATAATTGCGATTAGAGGATGATGTAATAAGTGTGAAATGACAGGCCTACCTCCTTCTTCCCCCTTCCTCCTTCTCCTCGTCTCCTCCCCTTCGCTCCTCCTCGTCTCCTCCCCTTCGCTCCTCCTCGTCGTCTCCTCCCCTTGGCTCCTCCTCCTCCTCTCCCAGGATGTCCCGGCAGGCGTTCTCCACACACTGGATCCCCAGCAGCTGGGCGGCGCGCAAAGATGTTATAGTTAACGGAAACTTAACGAAATAACGAAAACCATGCATTTTTTTTATATTTAATATCATATTGTCTATGTCCCTCAAACGTATTTCTAATGGTTTGAGCCTCATTCACCACTCTGATATATAACCAGTCCTTGTCATTTCTTTCTGGACTTTGACTTTTAGCTGCAGTACCACAATGTCCTGAGGTGGTGGGGGCGCTGATATGCAACTTATTTAATATTTGAGTCATTATAATACTGATGCTAGATAAAAATCAGGCTTGTTTCCATTCCATGCCAGCTTGGAAAATCAACAATGATTGTAAACAAAGTGGAAATGCAAAATTGGAACTGAAGACTGAAGAGGAATTATACAAAGTAGGGTGATACTGATGACATCACAGACAGGACCAAATCGGTTAAGCTGTTCCTGAGAGCAATTTCCATAAAAGTTCAAAATGACGTATTTGTGGGGATAGAAAACACATAGGGAGCCCAAAAAACCCAGAAATCACACCCGTGTGAAGTGAGGGGCGCTCTTATCATCATACATCATGCATCATCTCATACTGGCCAATCAGAATGCCTGTTGCCACAAATTGACTAAAGAATTGAAATTGAATAAAAAAACTAGTAGTTGTTACAATTTTTTTAAACTAGCAAACCAACATTAAAACTGTTTAGTAGCCATAAACGTCAAGACGTCTAATTGCCTATTAAGTAATGGATTTTTTCATCCATATTTTGAAAATTCCTCTAATCTGGTGTACAGATGATGACATGCATATTACATGCATAATAGAATTACAAATTCTCTCTTTCTTTATAATGGGAGAATTGGCACTCAAAGCCTAAACTGGTGACCACCAGGTGGCGCTGAAAGAGTTTAAAAACGAATTAAAACAAACAAAATCTAAACTATAATGTAAAATTCCAAAGCATTCCAACCTGCGCGGCGCGCAGCACGTCTCTCATGTTGGACGCGCGGATGGTCAGCGTGGCCGTGTAGGCGAAGTCCAGCAGAGCGTCCAGAGCGTCCGGAGACACGCAGTCCAGCTGGCACACCGAGAACGCAGAGTCCCCTCCCCCTAGTTGAATAAAACTTAAAGTTAGTTTTAGTTACAGTCCAGCTGGTACACCGAGAATGCAGAGTCCCCTCCCCCTAGTTGAATAAAACTTAGTTAGTTTTAGTCACAGTCCAGCTGTTCTACAGGTTTCTGGTCTAGAGGGGCGGGTCGCGGCTGAGATTTGCGCACGCCCTGATTGGACCTCACCGATCTGTCCGTTAGCCTCCTCTCTACTCCCCCCTATAGTGCAGCGCTACGTCGCAAATAGCGACGCCCACCCGGAAGGGTTGACCAGAGCGGCCAATGCGTTCCCCCAGGCTTTAAATTTTTGCGCAGACGAAAATGAAAGCCTGGGTACCGAGGCTACATCAGGGCTAATAAAACAGTTTTAGTCATATTCGCAGTACACGCAGTCGAGCTGGCACACGTTGAATGCAGAGTCCCCTCCCCCGCCTATAGTGGTCATTTAGAATCAAACTTAAAAGTTAGCTTTAAGGGCCTTTCAAACATGAAGCTTTTTTTTTACGCTTGCATTGTTGCGCCCCTCTTGAGCAGACCTGGAGGAGACCTGTCGTTGATCCAGGCAACAACGCCTGCGTTCCTCGCTTCCCGTTTGAAAGGCCCTTTAGTCATATTTTTATCGTCTGAGATGCTTTAGTGTTGGTCTAGTTTTAATCGACTAAATGTCACGCGATTTTAATCTACAGTTGATTTAGTTGACTAAAATCAGAATCCGTTTTTAGAAGTAAAAAAGTGGGTGAAATTCGATTTCCCATCATGTTGTTCTTCCAAGAAAACGAAGGGATTCGGGAACTGTGCACGAAAACTAATTTCACCAACTTGTTTTTACTAAAATGTAATTTGCTTTGATGTCGTCATAATGGCTGATTATACACTGCTGAAAAGAGCCGATCGATTGCAGATCGCCTATTTTCAGCATGCATGCAACAAAACATAAAAGTACTTGTCTTTTAGTTCTACTGGATGTCTTCTCCACTAGTCCCTCCCTGACACTTTAGTCTAGTTTTTAATTGTTGAAAGAATTGTGAAAAAAAGGGTAGTGGACAAACAGTTTGTCATAGTTTTAGTCAAAGGAAAAACACCATACCTCCGCCGCTCTCCTCGTCCACGCCGAACAGCCGGCGGAAGTACAGGCTGACGGCGGCCATGACGGAGCGGTGCGTAGGGTAGCGCGCGCCCCGCGACGTCAGCGTCAGGTCGCACAGCAGCCCCGCCCTGCGCTGGTCGTTGAGACGAGACAGGAGCTCGCTGCTGTGCTCCGGGAAGGGGATACCGATGAGACCGTCCTCGCCGGATGACATCACCCGCCTGCCAGAGGGGGACGGGAGGACACATGCTTCATTTAGGACAGTGGTTTTCAACTAGTGGTCCTCGAGGGTGGTTCCAGGTGGTCCCCAGCTAAATGATGGAGAGTTGGAAACCAAAGATCTTTCACCCATTTTGGGCAGGAACCCCTTTTGGTGTTAGCATTATGTCATGCTTTAGCTATTGAAAAATAGCAGATCTACAAGCTCATAGCGCTACGAGCAAGCTTGTAGGTCTGATTTTTTTTTTAACTGTCAGGATTTAGAAGACATTTTTAGAATCTGATCTCAGGTCAGAATTGGTTAACTCTTGAGTTTTACGCTCTCAAGAGTTAATTGTCAAACATCTGCATTATATAATTTATTTATAAGTCTTACTCTACACAATTAGACAATGTAGATTATTTTTTTTGATCGACATTTGCCTGTTATCTCTCCTAATACAGCATGGAATTGTGGACAAAATCTTATCCAACGATAATAACATATTCTAAGTTTTGACCACCATTTGATGAGAGACTAAAACTCATCCAATGGTGGTCCGTGGCTCAAATGCAGAATAAACAATGGATCGACATTAAAAGGGTTGAAAACCACATGCAGATTTAGGAAGACAGCATGACCAACAACCATCGCTTGGCCACTAGAAGTGGTACACAAACAGTATTCTAAGTGGGCGCAGCAGGCCCCAATTGTGGAGAATAATGTCATTTGAACATGAGTTTAATGCTTTCGCCAGCAGGGGGCAGGTGTGTCCAACTAACAGATTTAAAGGGAGAATTTCATACTAGAAGGCTTTCTTACCTTTATTTGTAGTTGTTAAGTCCCCACCAAAGAGGTCCAGGTGTTATTTTGTGCAAAAGCGCATTATTGGCTATTTGCCCTACCATAAGCCCTCAATGAATTAAATTGCATTGAATTAAATGGGGCATTGGGTTGTTGTTGCTAATTCGCTTATTCCCATCACTCATAATGTAAATAGTATCCCAAGCGGCACACTGTGCTACTTAGTTTGATGGAAATAAGCGAATTAGCACAAAAACCCAACGCCCAATTTAGGGCTTATGGTAGGGGAAATAGCCAATAATGCACTTTTGCACAAAATAACACCTGGTGGTGGGGACGTAACAACTACAAGGTAAGAAAGCCTTCTAGTCCGAAATTCTCCTTTAAAGTAGTTTCTAGGAATGAAGTCCATGTTGATCTGAGAACTGTCTCTCTCTGACAGCTCTGTTAGACCAGGGAACACTACTTGCCTGCTAATATGAGACTGGGGGGGGGGGGGGGGGGGGGGGGGAAGAGAGAGAGAGAGAGAGAGAGAGAGAGAGAGAGAGAGAGAGAGAGAGAGAGGAGTTGCACCACTCGGTTCACACGGGTGCGATGTGATTTATTTCTATTAATTTGGTCATTAAGGTCCACAGCATAAGAGGCCTGCTCTGCCGGGAACATCGCTATAAAAGTGTTGGCCATTTTTGTATACCACACCATAAGACAACTTATAAAGGCAACATTTCCCAATTCCATCATACTTTTAGTAGCACGTGACATGTCAAACTAGGGGGTTATCTAGCCCCTCTCGGAACCCTACATAAAGCTTTTCTGAAATTTTGATGAGTTTTATGTAGGGTCCCTGTTCATGACTATATTCCCGTATGGGAATTCTGGAACGCGGAAATAAACATGCTCTCTAAGATCGAATCTGCGGCGTTTGACGGCCTTTTTTTGTTTGCGTTATTCTGAATTCGGGAACTTTAAGTAACTATACATTCCGCTGCGAATATTTCCTGTGGCGCGGAAGCCGTTAAGTATTTTTAATCTTTGTTTGACCGATTTGGTCGCTTTATTTCTTCTTGTTTGTTTACCGTTTATTGTACCGCCTCCCAGTGTGCGGTTGGCTTGTGCGGCTACGTCCCTGCCTATGATCTGCTCTGTCATAGCTATAGCGCCACTAGCTAGCCAGATAGGCGGTACAATGAGGTGTCAATAAACAAGGAAGGAAGAGAAGAATCAAAGCGACCAAATCGGTCAAACAAAGATAAAAAATACTTAACGGCTTCCGCGCCACAGGAGATATTCGCAGCGGCATGTATGGGTACTTATACTTCACATATTCAGAAACCCTCACACGAAAAAATGTCGTCAAAGAGCGCAGACAGGCGTTATCCATGTTGTTTATGTTTTATGTATGTCCGCGTACCAGGTGGCAGGATACTGCTGGAACAGGACCCAATGCACTGGGTCTAACAAATGTCAGAAACTTCAGTTGCATTGGGTCCTGCTTGGAGGGCTAGGGGTTATCATGATTCTGAATCCATTCCAAGCATTAGTTTTACATTAAAAAACACTTCTAGTCCTAGTAAAACGGCCATTGCCAGGCCCAGCGGAAACACACACACACACACACACACACACACACACACCTGACTAACCTGCTCCAGTTTAGACACACCCCTAACCACACAGCATGCCAGTTGCTTTGTTCCCCACACCTGCCATTGTGTAGTTTGACTTTGAACCAGCCTTGTTCAGCCAGTCAGGCTCAGGTTCATTGGGCTGACTCAGTCAGCCCAATGAACCCATCACAGAACACACACACACACACGCCTCCCTATATGCTCCCCCCACCCATCACGACTTTGAAAAAGAGAAGCTAAACTTGCCAGCCGTTATTATAAAGCCAACGTCCTGGTAAAGTAGAAACTATAGTTGTAAACGTTAAAGGCAATTTAAACTACAGTACACGTATATCATGCAGTGTGCGTGTGGATAATAAACGGGGCGGTGCAGTGGAGGGAGCTTCTCTCTTTTGTTAAAGTAGCATGTCTTGACTGAATGGGGGAAATAATAATAAGCGCCCTGGTTTCGGTTGTCCTGGAGAAATGTCTACAAAAATGAGAGAGAGAGAGAATATGAGAGAGAGAGAGAGAGAGACAGACAGACAGACAGATATGGGGGGGATTGAGAGGCGATATAATAAACTATAAATAAACAAACATGAATAAAAACCTTGTTATATCAGGCGGCGTGTGTCTCTCTCTCCCGTCGGTAGTCACTAGTCACAGTCAGTCAGGCTCTCTCTACCTGGTGAGTGCAGTCAGCAGTGAGTGTCACCTGCATCCCCCTTCCAAGTTCCTTCCCATCTGAGCCTGGTTGTGTGTGAGTGAGTGTGAGAGATATTAGTTACAAGTTAAGTTACAACAAGGCTGCCTGCATTCTGGAGCGTCATCTGTCGCGCGTGCTAAGCTGCGTTCACCTTTGGAACAGTACGAGATTCAGTCATGATTCTCTGTCCCGTAATAAGGGTCCATTTGGTTTCATTTTACACTCTCAAAGCGTGTTTTTGGAAAGCAGCGCTGCAGCGCGGCGTCACAGGGCGCCGCCATCTTTGACTGTTTTTCACATTCACAACAACGAGCTCTGACCAATCAGGGTCAGGCGGGGCGTTACCAAGGGCGGGTCTCTGTCTAGAGAAGGTGGTTCCCAACGTGGGGTCCGGGGACCACCAGGTGTCCTTGAGGGAGTTCCAGGGGGTCCCAAGCTAAATGATAGTTTGGAACCAAATGGACTTATGGACTCTTGTTATGGGTCTGTAATTGTCTCCACCAGGCCGAAGGCATGGGGGGAGAGTATGTTTTGCACTCCGTCCGTCCGTCCGTGTGTCCGTCCGTCCGTGTGTCCGTCCGTCCATGTGTGTGTCCGTGAGCAGCTAATCTCCGGCACCGTTAACCCGGTCGATGCCAAATTTTGCACACACACTCCCTGGATGCCAACCATGAACCTCTGCCCCAAAATTTCCAGAACGGCCTGTTATAGCGCCACCAGGAGGCCGCTTTGTGCAAAACAAGTTTTTGCACAGTACACCTACAGATTTTGTCCAAACATCGCGCAAATTGGTACACAGTCTCTCTAGAGCCATTCAACGAAACGGGTCTTTCAGATTTCTCAGACTCCATCCTGATTGGTTAAGATTGGCTTCCAAAGTTCACAGGAGTGCTCAGTTTCAAACAAAATGCTGCAAATCATGAACACATTGCGTGATTTCCGTGAAATTGTGCACGCACATTCCCACTAGGCCGAGGAAGAAATGCCAAATGAACAATTTCAACTCAGCCTCAAGGTGGCGCTATAACTGGCCGAAAAGTGTTTTTACCTCTAACTGCACGGATCTGTGGATAACTTTGTATGCCAACTCCCTAGAGGCCAAGGAAGAACCTTTGCCTGGATTTTTTACTTTTGTTGCCCTTTTATCCAACCACCAGATGAAGGCAAGCTGCAATGTCCTACATTCCTATCCTGGTGGAGACCTGTGCCCAGAAGGGCACTTTTTCTAGTTGTAACTCTGAGTTCAATTAACATTGAAGTTACAATATAAATTGGGGGCCCCAGAGATAGAAATTCCATTAAATGGGGGTTTGTAGACTAATGCATGTCAAACTGAGGGTCCTTGAAATTAAACAGGTTGAGAATCTCTGCTAGAGCCGTAAAAATGGGGGTCCCTGGTATCTCTCCAAATGGGGGGCGGCATGCACATGGATCCCGCCGCAGCCTAAAAAACCCTACCCCAGCTGCGCACACACACACATACAAAATACTCAACAAAGTTAAAATCTTTATTGAACTGATATTTGGGAAAATTACTTTGCTCCTTTTTTTCAGGCTCATACATATCGTCAATGTTTGGCAGAAACCAGCAAGTTTTCAACAACAAAAAAAATTAATACAAAATCAGTGCTATTGAACACCATCCCGTGTGTGAGTTTTACAAATATTGAACCAATGAAAAGTATTAAAAAGTGCTTCCTGGCCTGGGCCAGCCTATAGAGGTCCATGCACCTAGGCATGAACTTTACTGTGTGTCTTCCCCATAGAGTAATAAAAGGATAGAGACCTAATCGGAGCGAATTGGATCTGCAAAACTGTCGTTCAAATTAGGCCTATTAGTGTCTCTGCGACACATTGTGTGCTTGTAGATCGGCTATTTTCAAAATATGTTTTAAATATTTGTTATGGGACATTCTGCACAATGTACTCACTTTTGGTACTTATTATATATTATTATTATTTTTACTCGAGTACATTTAAAAAAAAATACATTATTTCTACATTGCAGTAGGGATAGGCTATGGATACTTTTACTTAAAGGGATAGTTCAGAATTTTTTAACTTAAGTTGTATGGAATACCTGTATTAATTGATTGCCCGAGTCCCGTGGTGGGAGTTCTGCTCTGGTTCATTTCTGACCCCTCTATCACACGGAACTATGTTTTTTGTGTCCCTATCACTACGCCCCAAAAAAAGTGATAGAGGGGTCAAGGTTGAACGAAAGTTGCACTAATATTTTAGGAATATATAGATCAACAATACCTACAAATGACGCTAGTTTTGTGGATTAATTAACTTTTAATGTGTGGCCCCCTGTGGCCCCCACAAAATGACCGAAATGACTAAATATTCACCAAAACCAGAGCAGATCTCCCAACACGGAACTCGGGCAATCAAAATTGTGAACTAATCCCTTTAAGTAATTACATGTGTGTACTTTTCCCACCACTGATCATCAGTAAGTGTTAAACAGGCCAGACATAATGTAATCGGAGGCATGTCCATCCAAGAGGCCTGTTCCGTTACGATGAATGAACCAGCAGGGAACATTTACTCCATTCTTCACATCGCTCCTGTAGTCCTTCTGCCAGCCTCTGTGTGGACCAATGGAGAAAGAGACATTATATCGACGACTCAAATGTATGAAACAAACACTGTACACTACAGTACACTGAATGACTGAAACCAAGGTTTCAGGATTTTTGAGGGGCGCTACCCCCTCCTATGCACAGCTTTGTGTGTTTGTGTGCATGTGCTCAGCTGATTGCCTGAGCACGGAATGCGATGATGGTGATAAGAGCGCCCCTCACTACACACAAGTGTGATTTTCCATTATAGTTTAGTTGCCAGCTGCTTGCAAAGCGGCTGGACAATGTCGATCTACTTATATACTACTAGCGAACATAGTGGAGACCTTTTCAGGAGACTAATACATAAAACCTAGCTCTGACAAACGGGGTTAAATCTCAAATCGAAATCAGACCAGCCTCTCCTCTTTAGTGGAAATCTCACGAACGTTTGACCTACTCACCACTACAAACACGGGTTGTGTCAATAGAAAGCCTACTTTCCAGGAAAAATATTCTCTATGAGGCAGTTCTCTGGGCAATATCAGTAGAGGGTGCAGCGGAGTAACATTTCTTTTTTTCCCCCGGTGGAAACAAAATCCCCTTTTGGCCAAAAAGTACAGTTTATACGTGTGGTGGGGGGCTCAGAGTGCGTCCACTAAGGAAAGTAGGCTTTCTATTGACACAACCCGTGTTTGTATTGGTGAGTAGGTCAAACGTTCGTGAGATTTCCACTAAAGAGGAGAGGCTGGTCTGATTTCGATTTGAGATTTAACCCCGTTTGTCCCATAGCCTTACTGCAGGGCAGAAATTCGCAGAATCGAAAGCAGCTGAGGCTGTGACACACAAATTCTTGTTTCTAATTCAGTTAGTTTTATTAGTTTTTAGAGCGGGTTTGAAAGGTTTTTTTAATTAGTTTTAATTTATTTGACAATACTCAGTTTTAGTTTAGTTTTCATACATTTTAGTGTTAGTTTTAGCGTTGTTAATACTGTGGGTTATTTGTCAGGTGCAGGATTAAAAAAGGTCAGAGAAAGTAGGCTTATTGTGTAATAAAAAAAAATATATACAGTATATAATGTTGGTAATGAGAAAAACAAAAAATAAGGGAACGTTGTCTATAATTTCAGTTTAGTTTGTTTTGTAAACAAACAATAGTTTCAGTTAGTTAGTTTTCTTTTCTTTCCCCCTCTTTTATAGTTCAGCTAATGAAAATGTTTTTCCTCAATTTTAGATCTCGTTATTTCATTATTTCTCATGAATGATAATCTATAAATAATTAAATATCCATTCATCCAGCCGTGTGTACCTGGTCACATTGAGCTCCTGTCCCTTCACACGCATGGTGGCGTCAGGTTTCTCAGGGACCTCTCCTGGCCGCAGATCTCCAACCTCAAACTCAACCCCATGGTAGAACTGACCTGGAACCATTGGAATGTATTAATTAATTAATTAATTAATTAATTAATTAATTAATCATTCATTCATTCATTCATTCATTCATTCATTCATTCATTCATTCATTCATTCAAAAGGGAATCATTCTGGACTTCTGGTTTATTATAGGTTTATTATATAGTCTGCACTGAAAATACAATGGCACTTTAATTAACCCGTAAAAATGTTAGTGCCAAAATTTAGAAGCAAAGGCAGCTGAATGAGCGCTATAACGGATGAAACTTGCCGGTGAAGCGACAATTAGCCGCGCCACGGTGCCCCCCTAGGCCTATTTTCAAGAAATCATGAAAAAAAAAATTTAATTTAATATTTTTGTCCACAGCCAAATATTGATTTTGGGGTCCTTGGCTTGAGAACTTGTTTTGGTCCCCTGTTTGTTTTTAGTCTCGCCAGTCGCTACGAGTTGGAATAAAAGATGGATGTAACAAACGAACAATTCCAAGACGTACTTGCAGAAACGTGTCGGATTCATACCAATTCATATCAAGGCCTTTGTTGAGTAGGCCCTACAATTTGATCACAGGGATTTTCGGGTAATACGGATGTTCCTCTCAGGGGTTCCTGTCTGATGACTACAAACCAGTGTGACTAGTGACTACCGACCAGAAAAACACCCCATCGCTACCGAAAAGGAATGCCTTCCCAGGCTATGTACCTAGCAGTCCATGTGCGGACGGCGAGAGAAGATGTCTGTCCACCGTGTAGAAGCCCAGGTAGTCTCGGTGGTACGCGTGGCCCTTCCAGACCCGGTGGAGCAGGACCACAAATGTCACCGAGTCTTTCAGACTGACCGTCAGGGTGCAGTCCTTGGTCAACAGGAGATCCATGCTGCATGGTGGTGGAAAGGAGGTGCCAGGCCAGGCAGGGCAGAGAGAGAACAGAAGTATAGTGAGGAGAATGCATGGGATGATATGTTTTGATTGTATCGTTCCTACTTGTGTAAACGTATGTTTTCTCATGCCATTAATTTAATTTAATTTAATTTAATTTAATTTAATTTAATTTAATTTAATTTAATTTAATTTAATTTAATTTAATTTAATTTAATTTAATTTAATTTAATTTAATTTAATTTAATTTAATTTAATTTAATTTAATTTAATTTAGCAGGGCATAAAGGAATGGTCATATAGGTGTATATGTACCCTACTAAGGGTGCATGCATATATAAATATATATATAAATGCAAATATAAATGTATAAATACAATTTTGTATTGTATTGTCCCGTCATTGAGAAGATTTTTTAAACATATATAAAAAAAATGCAATATCTTTCATGAATTTAAAAATTTTAAACAGTTAAAGGACACTGGGGCAGCACGGACATTCGTTTGGTAAAAGTTATACTGATAACTTACTTGGGTCCTTTGAGGGCAGCTTTATCAGACCACAGTAACTTGACACGTTTTCCATCTTGTAACACAGAGACGTCTTCGGTGGTCACCTCCAGTCTCACCCCCAGGGTCTCGTGGACGATGCCGAAACGTCCAAAGTAGGTGCTGACTTTACCACCCGGGGCAACTTTCTTATCTCCAATAGTCTGACCGTTGACTAAAATGCCTATAAGGAAGCAAAACTGCATTCCGTCACTCACGAAACACAGGTGAAAACTATTACACGTGAGATCTAAAGAGTCAGCAAACATAAGACACAACATAGGTCTACCAGAATATTCAAATCTAGTGATTAATCAAAATGAATGATAATCAGAGGTTGCTCAGTGTCCACTGCAGTGTTTTAACCCATTCAGGACGGGAACCCCTTTTGGTGTTTTAAGCATTATGTTATACTTTAGCTATTGAAAAATAGCAAATCTACGAGTTTGTAGATCTGCTATTTTTGAAAAATAGCAAATCTTTGAATATATATTCTTTCAGAGTGAACATTCTTAATATCTTGCTTCCGGGTGATGACCCTGGAACTGCTGTCGGGAGGAAACCTCATAACTCCAAAATGTTCATTTTTCAGGAAATGAAGAAAACCTGGTCTTGTAACTTTATATATAAAATATATATTACTTCCATAAGAGGGGGAGAGGTGGTGGAGTTAGTTGCTTTAGCAGACATTTTGAGGGTCCAATGGAGTTAAGAGGTTTTGTCCAAAGCACTTTTTACTACTTTCCATTGGTTCAATATTTTCAAAACAACACAAAAAGGGTGTTCAATAGCACTGATTTATGCCAAAACAAAATCAAAAACCTCAAAAATGGAGTTATGAGGTTTCCTCCCGACAGCAACAAGGGTCATTGACAAGAAAAAAATCACACCCGTGTGAACTGAGTGGTGCAATCCCCCCCCCCCCCCCTCTCTCTCTCTCTCTCTCTCTCATTAGCAGCACTGTCCCTCTCTCTCTCTCATTAGCAGCACTGTCCCTCTCTCCGTTTCTGGCACCCCCTACTGGTACTAATAAGTCATATACTCGTGCTCATGGCCACATAGGTAGGTAGGTAGACACATAGGTAGACACGGACATTGCTGGTTGTAGGAGTGGTTGCACGACTCAAAAATCTGAGAATGACTGACGTTCAGTCTTTTCAGAAAACTGTGGATTTTGTAGAATCGACCTCAGGTCTAAATGGGTTTTAGTTACCTGTGGTCGTGTCTCTGACCAGGTTGAAGATGGTGCCTGGTGTGTCATCGATGTTGAAGCACAGTGCGTCCTTTCTCTGTGGAAGTTCTATCATGAAATGAGGATCTCCATCAGCTGAAATTACATGAGGTAACATCGGACCAAGGTTATAATAGTTCTGGATTTTTCATTATAGTTTAGTTTTACTTTGTTTTTTCATCTTTTTTTTTTTTCTAGTTAGTTATTAGTTTTTCTTTTTGTGACAATGCTTAGTTTTGGTTTAGTTTATTTTCAATGTTTTTTTTTCTTCTAGTTTTATTGTGAGTTTTAGTTTATTTCATACTTTGGGTTATTTGTCAGGTTCAGGCCAGAGTGTAATAAAAACAAAATATACTATTTAAAAATATATATATTTAGTTACTGTTGGTAACGAGAAAAACTAAAACTAAGGGCATGTTTGTAAATACAATACAGTTTCAGTTAGTTATCGTTTTTGTTTGTTTTTATTTCGTTCGACAAAAATGTTTTTTTTTTAACTTTTTTTTAAAATAAATTGTAGTTTCCGTTATCTAAAATAACCTTGCATCGGACACTGAAAGTCCAGCTGCCAATATATCAGAAGCTGAGCTGTAGGCCTACTTATGATCACACTTTATTTACCAAAATATACGGGATCAGATGGAGCATAATATAGGTTGCGTCGATATGATGGTGTTGTTGATGTTGCTGTTGCTGTTGTTGTTGGTGACATGCTCTGTTGATCTGGATCTGAACTTATATCTGGTTACACACAAAATTACATCCAGAGGTTAAAACCGGTAAACGTGGTAACATTTTAAAATGTTGCCACGTGTATACTGTATATATAGCAACTTGACGATAATACAGTTTTTCAGAAAACTTAGGTTGGGATTTAGAAGACGTTGGCAAATTGGCAAAAACAAACAAACAATTGTTGGTGGAAAATAATTGAATGTTTTACCTAGTCTCTCTGCCTCTTGTCGTTGCTCTGTAGAAAATAAATAGTGATAAATATGTTAGATGTAGCAGAGGTTTTCAGCCAGTGCTCCGGGGACCACCAGTGGTCCTTGAGGAGGTTCCAGGTGGTCCCAGCTAAATGATGGAGAGTTGGTAACCAAATGGACCCTTATTAGATCTTGAACTTTTGAGAGTGTAAAATGAACCAAATCATTTTACGCTCTCAAGAGTTGAATTATTGTTAAAATATGCATTATTACTTAATGTGCAAGTCAAGAAGTCTTAGAGAATGTAGGAGAATTATTATTTTGCTTGCCTGTTGGTATACCACATCAATACAGCATGGAATTGTGGACAAAATCTTATCCAACGATAACAAAATATTCTTTAGTTTTGGGTCTGAGAGGTTCAATCTCATCAAATGGTGGTCCGTATAGCTCAGATGCCGAATAAATAATGGACCTTGATATGAACCCCCGTATTAGAAGATGACAAATGGATTCAGCAGCTTCAATAGTGCTTATGTAATGACGGAGACGAGACCACAATTAAGTGTCACACTTCCCCCCCTTCCCGTTCCATCTTCCCTACCCTCGGTCAGTCATCTATGAGGGGATCACATCTTCCCTACCCTCGGTCAGCTTGTTAGCGATGAGGGGGTCACTCTCGCTGTCCTCGGTCCGAGGCTTGGTGACCACCATGGAGGTCAGCGGAGTGACAAAGTTGTACTGCAGGGACATTTCCAGAGCCTTGGCTGTGGCGTTGCTTTGTTCCTCTTCCGTTCCGGTCTTACTGAAAAACAAAATTCACGTGAAGTGAGGACGTCATGAGGTGGGGGGTGATGCAGATTTTTGAGGGGGCATGAATGATTGAGGACATTTCCTTCTTGTGCTTTAGTAGTGTTGCATTGCGTTATTGTGTTATTGAAAAACTAACATTAAAGTCCATATTATACTTGGCTGACAAACTATTTTTGATAAAGTGCTCTGAACAAACATAAAGTCCATAGATTTTGCTGCCATGATATGACATAATTTCGGAAAGCCACGCATTGGAGAGGCTAGTGCCCCTCAAAAATAGGTTAATATATTTCAACAGTATTCATCGTATACAGTAGACTTCCTGCACTGTAAGAAACTCTGAGAGTCTCAATGCCTTGACAGAGAAGCTAGCTTGAGATGATTGAAACAGTCAACAGACCTCTGCTCCAGTAGCTGTTGGATGGTGATGTAGGCCCACAGGCGTTCTGTGAAGTCCCCAAAGACGTACTCCTTTTCTGGGTAGATAACGTTCCAATCGACGGCGGTCGCCTGGCCCTGCACTTGAAAGTCCTCCTCACACTAGAGAAAGAGAAGAGGGTAAATACAGTATATGTTTGACACTATATTCAACAAAAAAACATATACCAAGAGCATTGTGTCATGTCGACCACCGTTTCCCAAAGGTAGTCTTTGAAAGACAAAAAAGTGGCCGCACACTGATATAGGCAAAGTGCCACGAATGTATTATACGACGAGGAGAATACATAGATAGACCAATGTTTCGGCAGACAACAGCCTTCTTCAGGGCATGTCGCAAACACCCACTTGTGGGTCACAGACACATTTTTATGGGTCCCTTTATTTTTGGGTTTCTCACATTTTGTTTTTAATTATTAACACATCGCGTGATTTCCGTGAAATTGTGCACCCACATTCCCACTAGGCCGAGGACAAAATGCCACATGAACAATTTCAACTCAGCCTCAAGGTGGCGCTATAACTGGCCGAAAAGTGTTTTTACCTCTAACTGCACGGATCTGTGGATAACCTGGTGGAGACCTGTGCCCAGAAGGGCACTTTTTCTAGTTTCATGAATAAAACGCTCACAGCGTGGCACAAAGTGACGTGTTGTGAACTTGTAGATCTGCTGTTTTCACTAGTTTGGGTCCTGCAGGCGAACTTGTAATTTCCTTTTTTTCTTGAGCTAAAAAAGGGAGTAAATAAGCAATACTGATACAGTGCTTTCTGAGCGAAGGAGACTACAGTAGCGAGCTCTGTCTGTCTGTCTGTCTGTCTGTCTGTCTGTCTGTCTGTCTGTCTGTCTGTCTGTCTGTCTGTCTGTCTGTCTGTCTGTCTGTCTGTCTGTCTGTCTGTCTGTCTGTCTGTCTGTCTGTCTGTCTGTCTGTCTGTCTGTCTGTCTGTCTGTCTGTCTGTCTGTCTGTCTGTCTGTCTGTCTGTCTGTCTGCCTGCCTGCCTGCCTGCCTGCCTGCCTGCCTGCCTGCCTGCCTGCCTGCCTGCCTGCCTGCCTGCCTGCCTGTCCGTCTGTCTGTCTCACCCCCTTGGCGAACACCTCCACCAGGAAGTTGTCCATGTCGTGGTCACTCAGCCGTCCGGCCACCACGATCTCTGAGCCGTTGAACAGCTGGGTGAAGTGGTTGGTGGTCAGCAGGTCCACCGTGTCGTCAGGGTAACGAAGGTCCACCTCCAGCAGTAGAGTACTGGCCACCTCCTCATAGAAACCCTGGGGGGGGGGGGGGGAAGAATCACAATCATAAGAATATAATTTATACACTTTTATTTACATATAACCTTTCCAAACAGAAATTTAAAAGTACATACAATACTTCCAATACTTTCCACACTGGAAAGTAACTAATTACATTTACTTAACCCATTCTGTGCGAGAACCCCTTTTGGGGTTCTGTACAGTATGTAGACCTACAGTATTCAATTTAGTCAAGTTCAAGTTCAGTCCAAAAAGGGGTAAGTACTGTACTTGAGTACAATTTCGAGGTACTTTTACCTTACTGAAGCATTTCCAATTTTCAGTACTTTGACTTCTACTCCACTACATCTCAGAGGCAAATGTTGTACCTTTACTCCACTACATTTAGTGTCACTTTGTCACTTTGTCACTAGTCACTTTGTAGATTTTGATTGCTATTACAAAACATAGGCTGCATAAACCACTTCAGCCCTACTACAGTACATACATTTCGGCCATTTGAAAATAGCCGACCTACAAGCCCACAATGCGTTGCAATATAGATCTGCTACATGTATGCGCCTCCTCACCACGATGCATGTTGTGTGTGACATTCTATCTGCTTGCCATAAATGCAATAGCTTAGTCTTCAACATAAATCCTATGAATCCTATAAACACACGTATACGCTCCCTCCCTCACTGCAGTATACCTGGAGTTGGGCGGTGGCGTCCGAGGCCTCGTAGATTCTGCGGGCCAGCCCCTTGTTCTGCTGGGCCATCACGTCCAGGAAGGAGTAATCCACGTCATTTCCGAATCCCAGAATGAAGAGAGACATCCTCCCGTCGATTGCGTCGCGAACGTTGCCTTGGATGGTTGGGAGGTCGGTGACTCCTGCAATGTACACATTGACACAAGCAATGCCTCCCATCCATAGACTGTAAAAAAAATATGGACAAAGCGTTCCCCGGGTCTAACATGGACGTAAAATTAAGCCGGTAATTCCTTGCACTGTAAGTCGCCATATTTCTAGATCCGTTTTGGCCCAGCTGGCCATTGGCTGGCTCCGTTTGGGCCCAGCTGGCCATTGGCTGGCCCAGACAACGAGGCGGGACTTCCCCCCTTACTCTTCGTTGGTTTTTATTTTGACTGAACGGGGGGTGGCTCCCGTTCATAGACTGTAACGGTAGCCACGCCCCTCAGAACATACGCGACTTTCTTTACGGTCATTCTTTTAATAAATGGGACCATAATTTTCCAAAAAGAATAATATGACATGAGAAATGAGACTATAGTGACTGGAAGCAGAAAGTATTCATGACCATGTTTATTACGGTAATACAGTCTAGGTGAAGTTGGGCCCAAATACATGGGCCTCTATGGAGCTATGGGTTTTTTTTGGGCGCAATGACAGCGCCACAACAGGCCATTATATGAACTTTCAGGAAGTCCCGATTTCCTTAGTGGCTTCACGAAATATCTGTCTGACTGCCCCCCTGCTCCCATCCTATCAATTCCATAACACTGCACAGACTTGCCACATATGCTAATATCAAAATTGGCTACTTGGAGGGTGGGCGTATAGTGGCGTACCGGCCTGTATTTCAAAAGTTGAGCTCACTCACCGCTGCTTGGCATTCCGTCAGTCATGAAAATAATCATGTCAAAACTCCTTTCTGGGAGTTTGTTGGCTTTCCTGTCTTTCACCAGCGTGTTCACAGCAGCCAATGCTCCGGCATTGATGTCGGTCCCTGGAAAGGGAAACAGTCAGCTGTGTGTGTGCATTGATATTCAAATTCACAGAGTTCTGTGCTTTCACTCGTTATCCAGGAAGTGAACAAAGACATGTTGATCACACACTTGAGTACGTGTAGGTTGGTCTTCAGAATACACTAGTATAGATATAGATATCTTTTACTTTTTTACGATTTTGCAACCCATTTTTTCACCCAGTGTCAATAATCTAATGTAATCCTGGGCGCTACACTTCCTCTACCTCTACCTACACTACCTCTGCCAACCTGGGGAGGGCAGCGGACTGACCTCATGCTCATGCTTCCTTCTATGCATGAGGAGTCCAAGCTCTTCTTTTCACCTGACAGGGGGGGGTTCCTCCGGTCGGACGTAGCGCGTGGAAGGAACACGTTATTCTACCCAATTCCTTTCCCCATCATCAGGTTGGCCAGGGGGAGGCAGCTAAGTTAGCGCCGGTGCCCGGGATCGTACCGTACTTGAGTAAATATACATAGTTGCTTTACACCACTGGTATCTATCCTTCTCCGTGCCCAAACCCTGACCAATCTGTGGGAGCGTGACTCTTCCCTAACGCTTACATCCACGTTCACGTATCCCTCTGGCGAACGTCAGGGCTTCGGCCACACTCTCCCTGCTGGCCTTGGTGAGAGATCGCTTCCAGAAGTCCACCCTGTTGTCAAACAGGATGATGGCAAAGTAGTCTTCCTCGTGCAGGTCCTGGAGGATGGCCAGCAACGCCTCCCGCGTCTGCACATACAGGGGTCACAGGTCACAGGGGTCACAAACAAGACCAGATAGGTCACAGGGTCACAACAAGACCAGAGGTCACAGGGTCACAACAAGACCAGAGGTCACACGGTCACAACAAGATCAGAGGTCATGCATGAAACAGTGGTTTTTATTTCTACTTTACTTGAGTACGATAATTACAATTTCCAATACTTCTATTCCACTGCATCTCAACGGCAAATATTAAACTTTTACTCCACTACAATTATTTGCAAACTTTAGTTACCAGTTACTTTGATTATCATTACAAAACATGCATTAAACACTTAAGCCATATACATTTCAGTTTCATTTCCATTTGAAAATAGCCAATCTGCTATTTTCTAAATATTTTATACATTTGAAAACTTGAAACGCGACAATATTCTTCATAGTGAGTACTTTCTACTGTTGGTACTTTAAGTACATTTTGATGGTGATACGTTTGTACTATTACTCAAACACATTTTGAATTCCAGACTTTTACTCGTAATGGGGTAGTTCTACATTGCAGTATTGACTTTTGTACGTAAAACAATTGAGTACTTTTTATGACTGTGCATAAACATGTTGGCCTACATAGAATATCTAGGGCAGGGGTGGGCAACTGGCGGCCCGGGGGCCACATGCGGCCTCCACCTTCACTTAATGCGGCCCACATGTTAATATCAGAATACTGATACAGTATTGATTTCAGCTGTTTCAATTCCAAACATACAAACATGACCTGGTCTTTTTTGTGTCCAATGTAATTGGATTTAGTTTGTCAATTTAACATAACTAACAATGCATTTGAAATTAAATAAAAAGGTTATTTTTCAGGATTCCAATTAAATGTCAAAAAAATAATTCAGGATTTAAATTCAAATATAGCAAAAATAGCTGATCTACAAGCTCAAAATGCGTCGCAGTGCGGCGCGTTTTGAGCTTGTAGATCGGCTATTTTTGGCCCTTTGGAGTGAGTGTGGAAATATAGTGGCCCTCTCCATCTCAAAGTTGCCACTGAATATCCCACATTTTTCTTTCACACACTCACCGTCTCACATATACCTTCTCACCTGCCTCATTTTATTCCCTTCCATGGATATGCTGATGTCAATCACAAACACCACGTTCTTTGGAACTCTGGGTAAGTCAGGAGGTGCAAAGAAGTGGACAAAGTATCCATTCACAATCTGAGGGGGATAAAAAAGAACAACAGAATCTATTATACTGTAACTACAGTGACAGAGGGGAGGACAGACACTATACCAGGGGTCTGCAACACCCTAGTGGCTCCCTGTAGCATTCCAAAAACATTGATGAAAATGTATAATGTTATTTTTTCACATTTCTATTTCTCATTTATGGTTTCTGTAGGAGTATAAATAATGCGTAATTTATTTTGCGGCTCCAGATAGATTTTGAATTTATTTTTGTTCGAAAATGGCTCTTTCAACATCTTGGGTGGCCGACCCCTGCACTATACAGTAGCATGACAAATCAATTACATCTTTGAGTGGCGCTATAGCCGCTCCAATGCATGGCTTTCCGAAGTTACGTCATGTGGCATGCCATGAAGTCTATATGGACTTTAATTAATGTTTGTTTAGGGGGCGGTAAATGACAACATAAAATGTCATCTGGCTGAAAATCCCACCCATGTGAAGTGAGGATTGATCATACATCATCATGACTATTTGCTCAGACACATACTGTATGATGTAAATTCTTTCATTGTCAACGGCATTTCATGTTTGTGTTAGCACAAAAAGCCAATTTGCTCAGACACATATTCGTAAATTACTCTTTTCATTGTCAATGGCAAATGTGACACGAGTTAGGACAAAAAGTTGTAGCCCCTCACAAAATACTGCCCTGAGTCGTTGCGCCCCTCACAATTGTGTGATTCTTTTTTGGGGGGAACAAACAGTTTCGCTTCAGGACATTAGGAATGTTCATTATGCTTATTAGGAATTTTCATAACTTGTAGTAGGCTATGTATGTGATCAGAGTAAAACACTTTCAGAGTGAGCTGTTCAATTAGCCCATCGCTAAGACCCTCCCCAACCCCTCCTTGTCCAATAGGCACGTTAGCAGCGAGGAGACAGGGCAAGCTGTCCTTCTCCCCCATAGAGATGCATGTTAAATGACGGGATTTCTCCACATAAATGATCCATCCTTTCAGTAGCAAGAGCATCAAATGTCAATATTCTAAATCTAGTCTGCCAGGCCTGCAGTATAGGCTATGCACTGGACACAATTGCATGACATTATTTAAACAAACTAGAAATACGAGGAAATGACAGAAGGTAAACTGTTGTACTTGTTGACAGCTGAGCTGACCTGAACATCCCCCAGGTCTGTGGCTCGATTCACGTCATACTTGATGATGAAATCTCCATCGATCAGAGTTCCATCACAGTCTGGACATTTCCTCTGCTGCGCCGTCGTCGGTGAGAAGGAGATGTGTGCCTGAAGGTGAAGGATACAATACAGTCACTTTAATGAAAACTCATGCATATATACTCTAGTTTTAGGCGATAAATAACCTACTCACCACATTGGTTGCATGCAGAAAAGAGGGTTAAAATGCCTTTATTTTATATGACAGAGTTAAGAGACAACCTCCATGTTGAGGCCTGCTCTGGTGGTCAATAGTTTGTCAATAGTCAGTTCAGTAGTTTGTCAATAATGACTTGCCCACAATACACTTTACTTCTACAAAACCTGTATCTTAGGGAAGATATGGGTAGAACTTAATAATAGTAAAGATACACAAAGATGAAGTTGAACGAAACAAGCTTCCTGAAGAACCTTGGGCACGGGTTTGAACTTTGAATTTCAATGAATGACAACACAGAGCCATGTGTAGCTCCTCTACCTTTTTATCTGTGACGGTTTTCTCCACCAGAGAGAGCAGCTCATTGGATAAGAAGGTTCCATGGGCTTCGACATACGCAATACCCTGCGGCTCATAGATATCTGCCACGATCTGTGCAAAGTTTAGACACACACACACACACAAAGTGAGATTAGACTTTTCATTAAGCAGTGTGTGTGTGTGTGTGTGTGTGTGTGTGTGTGTGTGTGTGTGTGTGTGTGTGTGTGTGTGATGTGTGAACATAGTGCATGATGCGCGTGCATGGACAATACATCCACCTGGAAGTTGTGGACGAGCTGCTTGGGTTTGACCCGGGTCAGAATCTCATACTGGCCTAGTTTCCGGTTGAGAAGCTCCTCGTAGGTCAGAATGAATGTCACGTTGCTGTTGGCGGCGATGTTTACTGACACGGTGAACTGCTCCATTTTTCTCCCAGAGGCCCTAGATGAACAACCGACAAAGATATTGAATAAAAGAATGATGGAGAATACTGTATGGCTGTATGCATGATAGCATATTGTGTTATTATTAGTACTGTATTTCATCTTTTGTTTCCCCAGACAGTAAACCTTTTCTGTGACGTACTTGACCAGTCCAGCTGTCTCTCCTGATGACACGGCGTGCTCATACTGCTTTTTGGCTTTCTCTTTCTCTTTGACCTCTCCAACGTACATTTCATTATCGATTTCCCTGAAATGCAAACGGGAAGAGTTAGAGGGCAGGGGTTTCATACTGTATGTGGTAGTACAGTACATACAGTAACAGTACATTGGTGTGTCAATGGACCACTTCACCATCTACATATAATAGGTCCTCGCTAATAATCATGATAAAATGGCACGATTTTTTCCTACTCAGTCTGTGTCTCATAGGAGGGCTGTGGGCAGTTTAGAAACCGTCTTCCAGTGACATCATCATTAGGCAGACTTTTTTTAAAACAAGATTTTTTTACAAAAATGTTTAGATTTTCATTATCGTGAGAATGATGGCTTCCATTTTCGCATTGCAACTTTTCAGGACTAGAAAGCCTTGTATTCCCCATCGATGATGTCACTGGAAGACGGTTTCTGAACTGCCCACAGCCCTCCTATGAGACACAGACAGAGTAGAAATAAATTGTGCCATTCTTTCATGATTATTAGCGAGGACCTATTATACGAAGATAGGTTGAAAAGTGGTCCTTTAACTATAGCTGTGATTTTAAAGCGCAAATAACATGCATTTTTAAAACTGCTTTTAATATCATATTGTCGATGTCCCTAAAAGTTATTTCTAATGGTTTGAGCCTCAATCACCACTCTGATATAACCAGTCCTTGTCATTTCTTTCTGGACTTTGAAAGCAGTTTTAGCTGCAGTACCACAATGTCCTGAGGTGGTGGGGGCGCTGATATGCAACTTATTTAATATTTGAGTCATTATAATACTGATGCTAGATAAAACCAGGCTTGTTTCCATTCCATGCCAGCTTGGAAAATCAACAATGGTGGACATTGTAACCAAAGTGGAAATGCAGGGTGCAAGTAGGATGACATCACGATGACAAAATCAGTTGAGCTGTTCCTGAGAGCAATTTCCATTAAAGCACCTATATGATATGAAAGCCTGATTGTTCAAAGTTGGTTATTTGTGGGAATAGAAAACACATATGGGAGCCCCAAAAACACAAAATAATTTGAAAGAATTTAATTTTATGTTATGTTATAGGTCCTTTAAACAGCAAAAGCAGGACTTCCTGCCACTGTGTGATTAGTAGCCGAGACATTATCGGTAGTCAATATGAATCAACTGAATCAATTATCGGTACATCTTTTTAATGTTGATCCTGGGAGCTGAGCTCCAACATTTCCTACTTGTGCAAACGGCAAATAAAGTCTATGGTATTCTATGCGTTTTGGAACATTGTGGTGAACATGGTCAGGGAGGTATAACGGAGGCAGACATGTCAGGTACAGGACAAGAAGAGACAGAGGCCCCTTTTCCACCGGTTGGTTCCCAGTGGGAACCGGTTCAGTTCTTTTTGGTTCTTAGTCCATGAGCCAGAGCTCCAAAATTGAAACATTAATTATGAATTGAGTGGGCAAAACCATAGCCTACCTATATTAGATTGTTATCACCATTAAACTTCCCCAATTGAGTACTTACACGAAGACAATGATTTATTGTAATAAAAATTTCACATTTTTTATATTTTCAAAAATATGAAAAAGCTACTACTGTGGAAGGGTTATCATGTATTAATTTACTTGTATTGATCCTATAAACAATTTAATATAGGGTATAGTTTGCCCACCAATTTTGGAGCTCTGGCTCATGGGACTAAAAACCAAAAAGAACTGAACCAGGTCCCATAGGGAACCAACCGGTGGAAAGGGGGTCAGTGAGTTGGGCTGGCACTGACATGCTGAAGTTGGTGATGAAGGCGGTCTTGGGCAGCTCCACCTCGAAGGAGATCTCCCGAGAGGAGTTGGCCTTGTTCAGAGCAGCGGAGGTCATGACGGTGTGAGCGAAACGGGAGGCCACCGTACAGTCCACTGTCACACTGTCCACCTCCACCTGAGAGAGAGAG